>NC_142803.1:69291601-69321889 GCF_049724085.1 Artemia sp. Qi Xiang Cuo
AACACGCTACCAAACTTTAGCCCTGATAAAGAAGGGGCAACCTTACAACTGGTGTCAATGGTGCTCAATTTCAGTGCGACTTTTGTTTAAGGGGGGGATTAATCAAAATTATAAATTTCGTAAAAATTTAGTCCTCGGGTCCTCCCAAGAAGGTGGGTGTTTAGTTTATGAAGATTATCGTCAAGACTAGCAGCGACAGAAAAGTTCGAAAAAAGGTGTTCATTAAAGGAACTTTTTTTAAATAACTTGACTTAAAAGGAAGTTTAGACAGCTTTTTACCTTCCTAAGATTCTTTCTTTCCTCTCATTTTCTTATTTCTTTGTTACAAGTTCCAGTTTCCACATCGTCCGTAGCTTGCTGAAATATTTTTTTATACTAGTGTTATAGTTTAATGATCTTCAAAAGTGTAACCATACTATTAGCCTTAAGATTTAATTGAAATCAAAATATTGAGCCAATTCTTACACTATTTATAAACCAACCCATTTTAGTAGGTTAAAACAATTTGAAGGTTCAAAACGTTTCCCACATTAAAAACTTACAAGGATAGAACCATCATGAGTTAAACTGAAAACAAAATCAAACCGCTAAAAATTGCACTACAACCAACGCAGTCTTGAATAAACACTCTAGTAGGGCAATATAGAGATTCCACCGTTACAAGTAAGCTTCAAAATCTATTAGTATAGCAGGCCCCTCCCGTGTCGTTACTAACATATCCAAATGATATCTATTTGTGGATCACAACCCTTAAACTAACACCAAAGAATTTAGAAAAAATGACATTTCTTTGATTAATCAAGCCATTTGCTGTACACAGAGAGCAATCCAAAGATTTGCAACGAACTTAGACATTTCCAAATCAGAGATTTACACCATTTAGAAAGGCTTTTAAAAGCAGCCTTTTGGCACGAAAAACCAGCAGTACAAAAACTGCAGCAGCCCCTATCTGAGAAATAAAGGCCATCAGGGTTGGTGCATCATTTTTACTTCCGAATTAGTAGAAAGGCGTAAGAGTATGCGAAAAAAGATTCTGGTATAAGGGTAGAAGACATAACTATTAGTATTTTTAAAAGTGGTATGTTCCCTTCAATTGGAAGGAAAGTTCTTGAACAAACTAAAGTAACAGACGACAAAGATGAATTATTAGGACTGGCAATGAGATTTGAATCGATTGATTTAATGCATAGGGACTCGTCAGACATGTCTTTGGTAGCAACGGTGGTTGACACAGGAGACAAGACTTCCCCTGGAGGACAAAGAGATAACTCCAGAGTAGAATTTCAAAACTTAAGAAATTAAAAAAAAAAAACCTAAAGAAATGTTTGAACCGTGGAAAGAAAGATATTTCAAGACCAACTAGGGGTAATTATTCCAGGAATAAATTTAGTGAAAGAAAAAACGCTCGCATAAAATGCTGGACTTGCGGGGGTCCACATATACAATCGGAATGTGAAAAACCTCCGACCAGTATCCGCTGTGGTCAAACAGGACACAAAGCAAAATATTGTATAGCTCCAGCCCCCATAAGCCAACCCCAAGAAATTTTTTAAGGCAATTTTTGCCGAAAGTACTGCGGCCTCCGAGCGATGGTTAGGGAGCCACCGGAAGGCAGAGGCCCACATTCTGTAGTTTTTTAGATATAGGTTAACCATTAGGAGTAGACTAAGTGTGACTAGGAGTTACGGACATGTTTTGACAGGGAGTCATGTACTTTAGAGGGAGGTTGAGAGGACACCTCTCAAGGATGCAAAAATGGGTTACGTCCACCTCTTAAGGATGCAAGAAAGGGTAGCCTCTACCTCTTAAGTAACCAAAAAAGGTTTGCATCCAAGGGATACGAAAAAGCGTTGTATCTCAAGGCGCAAAGGCAGCATTTGCATATACTGACAGAGTATTCATAATCATGAACCTGGATTGGAGTCTCCCAGGCTAAAAATTGAGAGAAAGAAAGCTAGCATATACTGAAATGGCTTCTAAAGTAAACAGGATACCGAAATATTTCCAACATCTGACATTTTGGGTAGAGCTCAGAACCAAAAACTTCGAATTTAGGTGAGAAAGAAAATCCCATTTTTTTAAGAAAAGGTTAGGAGATCTCCGTTTGGTTCCCGTGAATGGCTTATTGTATACACTGGATGTTTCTGACAAGAAAAAAAAAAGAGACGTCAATTTAAGATAATTTTCTAAAAAAAACTAGTGAATGGAGTCATCCGTTTCCTGCATTCAAGTCCTTTTTTTTTGGGGGGGGCCAGATGGGAGCAGTCAAAAACTTAAATAAATTAAGAAAATATGGTATCTTTGTATATATGTACTGCCAGGTTGAAGAGGCAGTAAAGAATTATGAACCCTATTTGAGAAGAAATAAAGTTAGCGTTAATTACCCCACTCTTAGAAATAATATTTGATATTTTCCCTTATGAACTCTTTCATATTCGGTCAAGTGATACCACAGGAAAATTAAGACTTAGCGCGAATGGTGACCAATACACATTGGTAAAGATATAGTAGTGGCACCATCAAAGGAACAATGATAAAACTAAATCGCATTGCCCATAGGATTTAGAATATTGTTGAAAATAAAAAGCACTGCCGATAGAATTTGAAATATCCGGCAAACACAGGATAAGAATTGTAGAAATAATATAAGAGACCCCTTTCAATGCAACCAGACGCAAACTTAAACTACTAATAATTTTGTTATTTTTTGTTCTCTAACAAAAGAAATGAGCTCAGACTATTCGAAACGTTCAAATTTTTATAACTCATATTTTTTAAATATTGAATGGGTACAGATTTTTTTTCTTTCATTGTAGAATGTATTTGCCTTTGATTTTTCAGGTCTTCTATTGTTACTGGACTTTTTGGCACCTTTAAATACTCTTTCCAGTATTCACTAATAATTAGAAAAAAAATTGTGAGTAAAGTTTGAAAAGGCCAAAATAAGAAAAAAGGCATTCAGCTGTTCGTAGAGGTCAATTAATATATCTTCCTTTTCTTAAACATGTGCTCAATTTTAAACTTAAAGTTATCAAAGAGTCGATTTATCTGTGCTTGGCAATACAAGAGCAGGGGTTTGATTTTGGATGCTACAAAACGACAAAAAAACTCTAAGATTAAAAATATCTTCATGAACTCATAAGGATTCTCACTGAGAACTTTGCACAACTTTTTTTACATTAGGAAGACAAATTGAATATTTATCTTTTATTTACTTTTAGAATAGGTTTAGTTCAACCATTAGCCTGGATGAAGTAAGGCACATACGAGTTTCCTTGCAAGAAGAAAAGGGAAAGATGTAACAACATATTGGACATGGACGTATAACATTTTTACACTCTTTATACATATGATAGGTTTTCTTTCAGTAGGACTGATATTCAGAAAATTAAGAAATTTATATACAGATTATCGAAACCAAAAATCTCAGGGGTTCAATTTAGAAGTAGTATAAGGAGACATTGAGTTACAATAGATCTTAGTAAATTTGTGTTTCCTTTCGTTTATTCCTTTTAAAAGAAAACTATATTAAGATTTTAAGTGGGGGAGATTGTAAGGAGGCCTTAATATGTGACAATTTGGTAACTCAATTTCAGTAAAATTCGGAATTCCCTTTCGCTTCAATAGATCAGAAATATAGCGACATTTTCAAATGAGCTGGAATTTGAAAATAACTGTACTTAGTGTAACTAGTCATGAATCTTGTAGTGACACTTCTTTGTCCAAGAATTAGACGACCATTGAGCCCATGATAAATATTTAACATCCTAATCTAGACCAGTTATGGGTATGAAACAAAAAGGAATGCAAGGCCTTGAAATACTGGAAAAAACTACTTTTATCAAAAAGTGGTCGACTGGCTAAGAGAGCAGGGAAGGTCGCTAAACGGATCAAGTAGCAAAATTAATATAACTTACAGAGGAGAGAAAAATCGAGGTAGTTTTTCCTCGGAACCAAGGAATATGAGTAAGTGAAGTTCTTTTTAACTATGATGAAAATCTTCTAATAGCCAGCATAAATTTCTCTTGAGAACCACTGAAATAAGATAATAAGCTTAGAAGAGATTTCTGTCGCCTGGGCTAAACTCAGGTCTTATGCTGAGTTGAGCAAATAGATTTAATGCTTACATTTGAGATATTTTAACTGAAATTGGAGTCAGAGCAGAAATTCCCATTTGAGGGTTGTCAATAGACTTATAAAGAGTTTATTAATTATGGGATGGAAAACCTAACTAAAACAGACTAGCAACAGAAAAATACGGTCTCAAATAGCTTAGGAATCTTATTATATTTTGGTGATTTGGGTTTATAATTCGGTTAGTATATTTCACTTAGCCAAAGCTTGAGCCATTGAGACAAAAGACATTATTTTAAAGGTTAAAATAAGCTAAGATTAATTTGTTCCGAGAAATTTAAACTTGTAGAAGAAGCTTCGAATAACCGAAGGTTTAAAGAGGGGGAAACTTTAACAAAGAAGTCAACGTAAGGAGAGCCTTTTATGCTTTCTTTTTCCAGTCTAGTTTTCCTTGAAACTTATCCTGTTGTTTGTAATGATCTTACACCCAGACAATTGGAATTATCGGACAAAACATTACTTACCACCTTGTGGATCCTTCTGAAGTGTATACGGATGAGAACCCTATTCCCTTTTTAGTAATTCTTTCATTTCGTTAATCCTGTACCGACTGTTTATACGAGGGTGGCCTCAATATTTATACAAACAGGTTAGGGAAAAAGGGAATAATAATGTCAAACTAAGAATTTTCAGCTCTTTATGTCTAGATATGTTCAATTAAGAGTTTTCCCTGTTGAAGTTAAAGCTCATCAAAAGTGGAAGGAACACAAATCCATTGAGCAATATATAAAAATAGGATATCTTGGCTTGGGTTAATAAGATAAACTAGTACTAATCAAGTGCGGTTTTTCCTAGTTTGGGTCACTCGAGACAGAACAATTTATACTAAAGGATTTTAATACCCGAGAACTCAATCCTTGTATCGCTATTGAAGTGTATATCTTTTAATCAGAAACATTCGATAGCCTAGAATTATCTTAATCCTTTTTGTAGTTAAACATTTGTGGATTCAACAAGCAGACCAACAGATTTTTAGACAACTCATCTAGAAGAAGTTTTAGAAGTACTCAAAATAATTAGAGTTAGAATAATTCCTTTTATTTCCTTTTATAAGAAATATCAGTTGTCACCGAATTCCGAGTATCAATTCTTACCAAAGTTTTACGCATAAGACGCTACGAATTATTAGCCCTGATAAAGAAGGGCAACCTTACATGTGGATGAAAACAGGGTAAGAAGTGTCAAGATTTTTACCGACGATTTCAAAATTTGTATTTGGTTAAGTATAAAACAGAAAAATAATGACATATCATCTCCCAAAATATCAATCATGGTCAGTAGGTGCAGCAGTTTTTTTACTTATACCGTGATTTTACAGATTGTGCCACAGTTTTCCATTTTTCCATTCGATTAAATAAAACGCTTGTAAATATTGACAAGACAATATATATGAAATGATGGTATCACGAAGCCGCCTCGACCTCTACTGAAAGCTTTATCCTGGTCAATCGATGCGGTGGTTTTGTCATCTCAAACTCTGATTTTACAGATGGCGCTCCATTTTTTTTTATTTGGTTAAATGAAGAATTCAAAAATACTGATATGAGTCGACAAACACACCGGTTTTACTGACTTGAAGGATTGAGAGAAAACCTAATTGGTAGTAATTAGTACCAGTTACTTTCAATGTGACAAGACCTTATTCATGTTTCATAACAGGTTAGGTGGGTAGTAGATTATAAGCTGTGGATGGAAAAGAGAGTAATGCCCGCCCAAGGGACCCATATATCAGTTCTAACATTGTATTTTTAATCAAAATATATGATTAGGATAATATAATTTAAGTGAAAAAGAATAAATTAATGAAAGGAATTAGACATGTCAAATTTAAGAACGATTCAAGCGAAAATAATACGCCAGGATAAATGAATATAGTTGATAAGGAGTATCATAAAAGGATAAATACAATTTTCACAAAAACAAAAAGTCTTATTGAATTTAGCAGCCATTCAGGTTGTTTACAATCCGTTTGCGACATAATGAGCCAAAAGAATCGAATCGGACGTACGTTACTACGAAAAAAACTAAAAATCTTAGAAAATGTAGGTACATGTAGAGATGGATTCTTATGTTTAAAGCTAAGAGTATGCAAGAAAAATGTTTAGTAATTGACATAATTTCCTGGAACTCATGTGATCCGAACTGGGAAGACAATTATACTAAATTCACCTTATAACTCAAAGAGAGAATCTCATGAGAAAAAGAGCCTTTAGCAACGCCTCCATAATAAAAAAAAACGTTTGAAATTCTTGCGGCAATTGCAAGATGAAACAAGTTATTGCTTACAAACAAGCATTTGAGAATACTGAACCGACACTGAAGCTCAAGAATCTGTCTCAAGAATCATGTCAAGATGGATGTCTAGGTCAGAGATATTGACAACGTTGTGGATCATCTTTGACACTATTGTTTAAGTTCTCAAAGAGCTAATAGAACAGAACGAGGACAGGATAATGAAAGAAATAGTCCGACTTCTGAATAACCACATCATCTGCTTTGATTTTATTCTGATACTTATGTTCATTTGCCAAGTCCTGTTTGAGACAAGCATTCTCGCTAAAAAGATTCAGACTGAACAACTTGATCTGGTGATTGCATAGAGAAAACTCAGGGCGACATGCAATATCTCATACGCTATCGTCCAAGATTAATCAGATAAAGAAGGGAATTTTTCATCAGAAGCAGCAGTGGGAAAAAGTTATTTTAGTAGGCGAGTTCCAACTAAAACAAAATTCTAGGCATCCATCTGCTTGTTATTCAGAGGAAATTTCTAGTCTTGGAAACAACACTTTGAATGACTGTATAGCCTATATCTTATAACATTCCAAGCTATTGGCTTGGACTTAAGCCAAAAGCTATAAAGTCATTAATTAATGCACAAAGAATAATTCTTTTCGCTGAACTATGCTTTATAGGATTTTTCTAGACCGGCATTCACTGGGATTATACTTCACTGAAAAACCTTACTGGTTTGATAATATTAATAAAATGATCAATTTATGAGCGATCTATTAACTTTGAACTCGGAATCAATGCTTGATAAACCAATACATTATGTATTAGCATTTTATTAATCAATTTAAAAATTATTAAAAATTAAGTAATTACCTTCTAAAGGAATTTAAAATTCAAAGCTAGTGAAACTCGAGAAATTTAAAAGTATTTCCAGAAAGATAAGTGTTTAGTTTTTTAAAATCCACTAAAATGTAACCACATTTGTCTAAAAGGATTCTGAGAAATTAATCAATTGTTTAGGTTAACTATGGAGGACAATCTTTCAGGGATCCACTTATGAAAAGGTATAAATATGTCTTCAACTCCTCTTTTTTTCATCTAAATACTGATTCAGCATCTATTCCAATGTTATTATGAAATGAATTTTACCTTTTTACCATAACTCTTTAATTACACTTGAAAACAATATACGGATGTAAAAAACAACAAAAAATACCCTTATTTAATATACTATCTATGTACCATGGTTGCAGTGACAGCTGTAACCTAAGACAGAGTGCATAAATATCGGCACTTCCTAACCACTGCCTATTGACAGTTCCTGCTATATTTACCATGATAGTACAAAAATCATAAGATTATTTGTCGTTTTTGACTTATCAACCGTATAGTACTGCTGACAATATCGCTAAGGACCTGAAGATCAAAACTCCCAGGAAAATATGTGCCAGGGACCCCCTCAATTATGTTTTTCCAGATTAAAGATTTATAAATATTGTTATGTTATTTATTTTTTGTTTTCTTATTATTTCTTTGTGGATAATATTATTTTGTTTTTCTTTTTTACTCCACATTTATTTTGTATAGCGGGTTATAAAAAAACTTTTTTACTTACTTCAAACCCCTTAAAACTGCGTCAATTTGGAACAAAAATTCACCAAAAATTAGCCGTCCAAGCTTTTTAATGGCACCGTTCTAAGATTTTTCTTTTTTAGGAACTTACTAAAGATAAACCAAACTACATTGTCACCAAATATTTGGAAACACATTTCGAAAAAAATGTCCTGCTGTGTAATAAAATTTTAGAGTTTGAAAAAATTCGTTAAGAGCATGGAAAAAAAGATTCATGGGAGTGACCTTATATTCATGAGCACATTTTAAAATCATCAATCATATATATCTCAGTAGTGGTCTATCATTTTTAGTGTTTTTAATGCAGGCAAAATTACACAAGAGCCATAGATAAGTATAAAATACAACGTATTATGGGTCTTTTGGCAAAAGGTATTTTATGCAGTTCCATAATACTTAGAAGACAAATGAATTAACTAGACCATGAAGAACATAGCAATCTACAATTAGTATACTTTTAAAAATGACTATTACAAGTCAAAATTGAAAATGGAAAAAATCTATGGTTAGAATATAAATAACAACAAGTACTATGAGCAAAAGCAAAGATCTATACTCATCAAAAATATTTTTGAAAATTGGTATCCTAGGATTTTCTTGCCTGCGAAAACGATCTAAATGGATCAAGAGTAGGTGTTCAAAAAGTTTTACTCTAATCACAAAAATAAACAGAGAATTGCTGCTACATTGTAGGATGGCTGTTTAGACTACAACTCTTCCACTATCCAACTTTCTTATTATTTCCTTTAACTATATGTACACCATGATAGCTATCAGCCCTTTTTCATTCTTTTTTCTGACAAATAAAAAGTTTTGAGAGAAATTGACTATTTGGGCAAGGTTTGAACAAGAAAACTTTCAGCAAATACTGAAGGGCATGTTGAAGAAACCAAAGGTCTTATGGACATACTGCTACTAATGCTGCTACAACTATTGCTACTGCCTGAGCTAAATGTATTGAGGTGAAGCTTTTCAGAAATATTTAGGCAGATGTTGAACTAAATAAAAAAAAAACCTTGAGCATGTCGACTTACAAAAAGGTGACAATGAAATGTCTGAAGCACAAAAATATTATTAATATGGATCGTTAAATGTGATTTGTGGGAGATTTTGAAATAGTCAGAAGGCACTATATGTATATTTTAATGCTGCCATTACAATTAATGTAAATTATGACGATAAAGCTGTTAGGACGGAACTTATGCATTCAGGTTTTCAAATTGGGCATATCAGAAATATCATAGGCAGCACCACTCTATAATAGTTATAAATGTCACTGAAACTTTCAAAGAACCTAATTATATTCCAAATTAAAAGTTCTGGTTCCCTTTTTAAGAGTAAAAACAGATTAAAGGGCAAGCAGCTCTTCTGTCAGGCTCATTCTTTTTCCAAACACATCAAGTCAAAATAGTAAGGCAGTTATTTTGTTCAGACTAGTAGGGCTGTCCAGTAACTATGTCTTTAGGTATATTCGGCATGCTAAACACCCCCTTCAATTGTGCATTCGGTCCCTTATGCTTTAAAACTAAATGTAACTGTGAAATAAATCAAAAGGCATTGTGTTTATGGTTACCAATAAGAAAAATCAGCAATATACCGAGAATGTGTAAGGGTATTAAGTTGAAACTTTTGGGGATAGTATGATTACTACATCTGCTATTACAATTCAAATAAACAAAAAAAGTGTAAGTGTAGTATCCAGGTTATCAGGGAGCATAGATAGAATCTTTTGGGAATGATATCAAGTTTTATTTTTCAGGCCAACTTCAAAAGCTAAAAAAAAAATATTGTTTGTGTCAGGATTCAAAATTACTGAAAAAGTTTCTCCAACATAAAAACAGCAACCCATGCTATGGATTCCTATGAAAAAAAACTGGCAAGATATAAAATATAATTTTTTCGATGAAAAAGAATATGCCAATAAAAAACAAACAGAAATAAATTTTTAAAAGCTTTTTCCACAAAACAAGTTTTTCAAAGAAAAGTAAAGAACTCTATTCCAAGAATTAGCAAAAATTAAGTCAAATAATTTTCCAAGCGTAAAACTACCACAAATCACTATCAATAAATAAAAAAAACAAATAACACAAAAAATCAAATCTCTTAACACCGAAAACAAAGATAAATCTTTCAAAATGTTTTGAAAGTCTTATATTAGTATAATATTAAATCATTTCAAATTAAATCGTTTTAATAGATAATTAAAAACAATAAAACAAATTCTAAATATTTTGGTCGCACATAGTGACACTGTCATCAGCATTTAAGTTCTTTTAAATCGTAAAAAAAAATTCCTTTGTAACATACAGTCAGGCTGGAGTACCTTGCGAGCAGATTTATTTGCTGTGCTATGCTTTTTTTATAGAGACATACACATAATTCAGATTCAAAATTTCTATTGAACTGTGAACAATAAATACATTCTTTTAGTTCACTGTTCATCGGCTAAAAACAAATTGTTCAATAAAACAATTTTTAGACTTTGACTGATAACTGGTCACAGGCGACTGATAATTGGTGATTGAAAACGGAAATTGTAAGAGCTCATCATCGTGTATTTACATGCATAAAACACGTTTGTTTGGTATAAACTAGGCTCTGATTGTTTAATTCGATTTTTTTGGTCATCATTGATGACTTTGTGTGAAAACGAGTCATCGCTCTTAGTAAAATGTGACTCTCGTTTTTTTAACCAACTGAAACTCTGTATATTCTTCTAGCTAAATTTTCAAAACAACAGACAAAAAAACTAAAAAATTTCCAGAAAAAAAACTTACTGAATGTCACAAACCCCCAAAATTTCCTAAAAACAAAAAAACGGTTGACTTTATCTGCAGAAAATGAGTTCAGTACTTTTGTTCGAATCTAGTGTTTTCAGTGAATTAATATTCTACATTAGAAATTTCTGGTTGGGAGTTCAGACAGTAACAGCCAATTTCCTGCTTCTTTTGATTTTCTGATTTTTTTTTCTTATCATTGTTTTTCACTTTGTATTAAAAGTATTCATCCCTCTGAGGAAAACGAGACTTTCGTTTTTTTTTAATCCAATGAGACTCGGTATGTTCTTCTAGCTAAATATTCAAAACCACAGACAAAAAAACTAAAAAAAATTCCAAAACTTCCTGACAGAAAACTTCCTAAACAGACCTAAGACTTTTGACTTCATCTGCAAAAATTATTTAGATATTTTTGTTTGAATCTAGTGTTTTCATTAAATTAATATTCTAAACTAAAAATTCACCTAGGAATCAAAATAATAGATTTATTTCTGTATCTTTCAATTTGAAGAGAAATATACACTATAAATATGGTTTATAAAATTTATATAGAGATATAGTTTAAAGGCTTATTATCAAGCCTTTTGAAAATAATAAAACCCAGCAAAACTACTTTCAAGTGAAAAAGCAAAAATAATCATTGAAGGCATCAAAAGTGGTTCGGCAACACCTGCATATTGGAAAAAGATAAAACTAACGTTCCATTTTCATATGAAGTCTCTTTATCCTGTTTTTGTCCAATAAAAAATATGCAATGCATTCCAATCAACAAAGATACTGTGTTTTAGATACACGTTCATCGTTAGAATATTTGGGTTGCGATTCCTGGATGTCGTCTTCAAATTTACATGGTCCTAACATGCTAGGTATATTGAGCAAAGGAGCATCTTCACGTTTTGGTGACAAAAGATGGCTTGGAAAATGAAAGGGCTTCTCAAGGTCACATGGTAAAGTGTCTTTAACTTCTAAAAAAAATTCTAAATTAAACGGATATATAAAAATTTTAGCAGTGAAGATTTTTAAGCAAATGCAACTACTTTTTCTTTTTTGTTACGTGTAAAAATGTAAATATACAGACATTTTATACATATATAAAATTAAATGTATAGGCTATACAGGGTTTTTTCTCAAATCATTTTTAAAATATGCTTTTTCTAAAGCAAAATAAAGTCTAAAACATTAAACTAAATTCATTAACATAGAACAAACAAAAACCTGAAATTCTATTAAAAAAAAATACATAAAATAGAACTAATAGCTGGATAAGTGTAAATTTAGGACATTGTAGCCATTAAAAAACAAATAATAAAAATATATAACCAAAAAAATAAAGATTCTACAGTTTAACAGTCAAAAAGAATCACAACCAATCAATTGGGGGGTTTCTGCATTAGTTCCAAAACAATAATATACAAAATAGTCTCTCAAACTTTAACAGCTGAATTCAACTAACTTTATTCCTCTCTTACACGTCTTATAACTTGATATTCCTATCTGAAGCCGCAGGACTACCCCTGCTCTGATAGTATTATATCGTTCATTCTACCTGCACAGGGAAAAGTTTCACAGAAAAATTCTCTACAGGGTGATTACTTGACTCACCAAAATTAATAATAAAGGAGAAAAAAAAGGACAATTGTTTTCTAGTGTAAAATAGCTTTTCCTTTATGCTGTAATAGGAATTTTAAATGTATAGAATTACGGTATTTATTTATTAATTTAAAAAAAATTACCGATAAATAAGTTTTTCAAATAAAAGTAAAGGAAATTTTAAACTTAAGCTCAGGATATAAAAATACATTTTAAAATTCAGACTCGAAACGACCAGAAATTACTATTAAATAATAGATGAAATCCAAAACAAACAAAAATTAAATACACTATCATAGTAAACACATTCAACAAGTAATAGTACAAATGAATAAATAGATCTTAAAGCGAGTAATGCTTAGATTGAATATGAATATCAAACTTAAAATGGAAAAAAAATATTTTCCTATTGAAGTATAAATTAAACTTAAAACGAACAGAAATTAAATAAACAATGAATGCAAACAAACATACAAGAGATATTAATATAAATTAATAAATAAATCTTAAAACGAGTGGAAATTAAATTGAATATGCAAATCAAGCTTGAAACGAACAAAAATCACCACAAACAAGAGTTTGGGTATAACCTCCTTCTCTCATTGTAAATGTCTAAAACCTACTGCGTCATTGGCGCTTTACTGAAAACCAATTTTATAACAAATGTTTTCTTTTGTACTTAATATTGAAAATAAACATTAAAATTATAGTAAAACTTTTGAACAGGTGAGCTTTCAGAAATTAATATTATACATAAAATATTCAGTTTAATTTATTAGTTCTTTTTAAAGTTGTTAAAGACGAATATAGTTTCCCAACAGACAATGTTTTGGATACTGCATAAAATATTCAATTTGATGTTGGCTACCTCAAATTTTTTACCAGATGTATTTGGGGAAAAAGGGCTTGGGGGGCAGTTACATTCTGATCACTTTTGACACTTAAAAAGGGCACTGGTACTCTCAATTTCCAATCGAATGAGCCTCTTTTGAAGTTCATACGACGACCCCTTCTATATGAAGTGCCTCTAGGAAAAAAATAAATGGAGCGTGGGGGGAGGCTAGCTAACCTCCGATCACTTTTAACTCTTAAAAAGTGAATTACAATTTTCAATTTCCAATCAAATGAGCCTTCTAGGAATTTTATACGAACATCCCTTCCATAACAACCATGTGTGCCCCCAGGGCATAACTTACAACGCCTACCCCCGGGCCCTGGGGGGCTGTATCGGCAGCTAAGTTTTTTGCTATCAAAATTTTGAACTATTTTTAAAAAAATGTCTATCTCAAAATTTTTATCTGATGCATTGAGGGTGTGGAGGAGGGGGGGGGGCTAGTTGCCCTCCGATCTCTTTTAAAGTTATAAAGTTTTTTTCAGTAAAGTGCAAATTTTGTTCTGGCCTTGGGAAGGCATAGGGGTTTTGCCCCCAACTTATGTTAATTTCTGCTCGTTTTGAGTTTGACTCGGTTTTTTATTGTAATTTATGTTCGTTTTGGGTTTCATTTATTTATCGATGCTGATTTGTGGTAGTTTCACGCTTGGTAGATTATTTGATTTTATTTTTGCTCAGTTTTTGTTTAAGAGTTTTTTTACTTTTCTTTGAAAAACTTATTTTGTGGAAGAAGTTTTTAAAATTAATTTCTGTTCGTTTTATATTGACATAGTCTTTTCAGGGAAAAAGAAAATAATACTTTAAATCTTTTCGTTTTTTAAGACTTTATAGTTTGGCCGGCTATTTGTATGCTGGAGAAAAATTTTCAGCAATTTTTAACAGCATACACCCTTTTAAAAATCTAGACACAAATAGTAATGTTTAATTTAGTTTCATACCTCCTCTAGTTGACCTGAAATGGAAAACATGATACCATTCGCAAAAAAATCTGTTTACTTTCTTTGATAGCTTGGATACACTTACGTTATTTAGATTTGGTTAAATTTTAAGAGCAGAAATGGGAGGGATGGCGTGGGGAGGGTGGGCGTGGGAGGGTGGGAGTGAAAGGGGATAAGTTGCCCTCAAATCACTTCCGACTATTAAAAAGGGCATCAGCCCTTTCTATTTTCAATCGAATGAGCCCTTTTCAAAGTTCCAACGACAACTCCTTCGATACAAAGTGGTCTGGTATAAACAACAACAACAACATAAAATAATACATTATACCCACTTCAATCTTTGCTATAAAAATGTCAAGCCTTCCAATCACTTTCGACTATTAAAAAGGGCGCTATGCCTTTCGATTTCCAATCGAATGAGCCCTTTTGGAAACGACAACGCTTTCTAAAGGCAAAATTTTGATTGGATGTGTTTGGGGAAATGGTGGGCGTGAGAGGGGTGTTAGTCTCCTTCCAATCACTTTAGACTATTAAAAAGGGTACAAGCCACTCTAATTTCCAATTGAATGAGCGCTTTTCGAAGTTTCTACGACAACAGTTTCGATACGAAGTGCCCTCCTCAAAAGGAAATAATTAATAAATAATACATTATGCCAACATCGTTCTTTTATACCCCCAGGGCATAACTTAAAACTCTTGCACTGAGGGTTGTGGGGGAGTGTCCTCCTCTTTACTTAGTCCCCGTTTCTTGTCTCGTTCTTGAGTGTCCCTGTTCTTTACTTACGCAGCGCGATCGTGCTACCTATGAAATATACAACAACTTTCTATATAAACCTTATATGCCCCCAGGGCATAGCTTACAACCCTTGCACTGAGGGCTCTGAGGGGGTTATCATCCTAAAAGACCTACTTTCCAGAACTTTCAACTACGTTGAACAAAATGAATATCTCAACATTTTGATTGGATGTGTTTTGGAAAATGGTGTGCATCAGAGGGGCGTTAGTCGCTATCCAATCACTAAACCTTTCAATTTCCAATTGAATGAGCCCTTTTGAAGTTTTTATGACAACACTTTCAATAAAAACTTTATATGCCCAAGGGCTCAACTTACAACCCTTGCCCTGAGGGCTGTGGAGGGAGGGGTCGTCATCCTTAAAGACCTAATTTCCAAAACTTTCAACTACGTTGAATAAAATGGCTATCTAAAAATTTTGATTGGACGTGTTTGGGGGAAAAGTGGGCGTGAGAGGGGGGCTAGTTGCCCTCCAATCACTTTCGACTATTGAGAAGGGCACTAGCCCTTTGAATTTCCAATCGAATGAGTCTTTTTTGAAGTTTCTACGACAACGCCTTTTATAAAAACATTATATGCCCCCAGGGCATAACTTAAAACCCTTGCCCTGAGGGATTTAGGGGAGTGTCCTCCTCAAAAACATATTTTCTATCAGGAAATCAACTACGCTGAACAAAACGGCTATCTCAAAATTTTGATTGGATGTGTTTGGGGGAATTAAGGGTGTGGGGGAGGGCTAGTTGCACTTCAATCACATTCGAGTATTAAAAAGGTTACTAGCCCTTCGAATTCCCAATCGAATGAGCCTATTTTGAAGTTTCTACAACAACACCTTCTATAAAAAACTTTTAAGGCCCCCAGGGCATGACTTAAAACCCTTGCCCTGAGGGTTGTGTGGGAGTGTCTTCCTCGAAAACATACTTTCTATCTAAAAATTAACTATGCTGAAGCAAATGGCTATCTCAAAATTTGTATTTAATGTGTTTGGGGGAACGACGGTCGTAGGAGGGGGGGGGGTGTGGCTAGTATCATTTCCGACTATTAAAAAGGGCACTAGAACTCTTAATTTCCAATCGAATGAGCCCCTTTTGAAGTTTCTACGACGACTTCTTCCAAATGAAGTGTCCAGCTCTAAAGAAAAAAATTATAATTAGTACATTGTGCCAACATCACTCTTATATGCCCTGAAGGAATAGCTTAAAACCCTTGCCCCGAGGGTTGTGGGGGAGTCACCTCCTGAAAAACATATTTTCTATTATAAAATAAACTCCGCTAAACAAAATGGCTATCTCAAAATTTTGATTGGACGTGATTGGGAAAATAATTGGTATGGGGGGAGGGAGGGCTCGTTGCCCTCCAATCACTTTGACTATTAAAAAAGGCACTAGCCCTTTAAATTTCCAATAGAATGAACCTTTTTTGAAGTTTCTACGACAACGCCTTCTATAACAACCTTATATGCCCCCAGGGCATAACTTGAAACCCTTGCCCTGAGGGTTTTGGGGGAGTGTCTTCCTCAAAAACATATTTTCTATCCGGAAATCAACTACGCTGAACCAAATTGCTGTCTTAAAATTTTTAATAAATTTGTTTGGGGGAATGATGGGTGCTGGGGGGGGGGGTAGTTGCCTTCCAATCACTTCCGACTATTAAAAAGGGCACTAGCCCTTCTAATTGTCAGCCGAATGAGCCTGTCTTGAAGTTTCTAATACAAAGCCTTCCATGAAAACCTTATATGCCCCCAAGGCATAACTTGAAACCCTTGCCCTGAGGGTTGTGGGGGAGTGTCCTCCTCAAAAATATATTTTTTGTCTGGATATCAACTACGCTGAACAAAAAAGCTATCTCAAAATGTTGATCGGATGAGTTTGGGGAAATGGTGGGCGTGAAAGGGGTGTTAGTCACCTTCCAATCACTTTCGATTATTAAAAAGGGGACTAGAACTCTCAATTTGACATTGAATGAGCCCCTTTTGAAGTTTCTACGACGACCCCTTCCATATGAAGTGCCCTGTTCTAAGGGGAAAAATTTATACATAGTACATAGTACAATAATACATTGTTCTTATATGCCCTCAGGGCATAACCTAAAACCCTTGCCCCGAGCGTTGTGGAGGAGTGGCCTCCTCAGAAAGATATTTTCTATGTGGAAATCAACTACGCTGAACAAAATGGCTATCTCAAAATTTTGATTGGATTTGACTAGGAGAATGATGGGCGTCGGGGAGAGGGGGGGCTAGTTGCGGTCCAATCACTTTCGACTATTAAAAAGGGCACTAGCCACCCCAATTTCCAGTCGAATGAGCCCTTTTCGGAGTTTCTACGACAACTCCTTTGATACGAAGTGCCTGTCGAAAAAAATAAAAAACAAACATATTGTGGCCTTTTGTATGTGGCCACTTTGTATCGAAGGAGTTGTCGTAGAAACTTCGAAAAGGGCTCATTCGATTGGAAATTCGAGCGGCTAGTGCTCTTTTTAATAGTTAAAAGTGATTGGAGGGCAACTAGCCCCCCCATACCCAACATTCCCCCAAACATATCCAATCAAAATTTTTAGATAGCCATTTTGCTCAGCGTAGTTGATTTCCAGATAGAAAATATGTTTTTGAGGAGGACACTCTCTCACAACCCTCACGGCAACGGTTTTAAGTTATTCCATGGGATCAAATAAGGTTTTTATAGAAGGTGTTGTCATAGAAACTTCAAAAGAGAATCATTCAATTGGAAATTCAAATGGCTAGTATCCTTTTAAATAGTCGAAAGTGAATGGAGGGCAACTAGCCCCCCAAGCCCATTATTCCCCCAAACACATGCAATAAAAATTTTGAGACAGCCATTTTGTTCAGCGTAGTTGATTTCCAGATAGAAAATATGATTCTGAGAAGGAAACTCCCCCACAACACTCAGGGCAAGGGTTTTAAGTTATGCCCTTGGGGCCATATAAGGTTTTTATAGAAGGCGTTGTCGTAGAAACTTCAAAAAATACTCATTTGATTGGAAATTTAAAGAGCTAGCGGCCTTTTTAATAGTCGAAAGTGATTGGAGGGCAACTAGCCCCCCCCCTTACGCCCATCATTTCCCCAAACACATCCAATCAAAATTTTGAGATAGACATTTTGTTCTGCGTTGTTGATTTCCACATTGAAAATATGTTTTTGAGGAGGACATTTCCCGATGGCTCTCAGGGCAAGGGTTTTAAGTTATGCCCTGGGGGCATACAAGGTTTTTAAAGAAGGCGTAGTCGTCGAATCTTCAAAAAAGCTCATTTGATTGGAAATTCAAAGGGCTAGTGCCTTTTTTAATAGTCGAAAGCTATTTGAGAGCAACAAACCCCCCTTTCACGCCCACTATTTTCCAAAAAAAATCCAATCCAAATTTTTAGATGGCCATTTTATTCAACAGAATTGAAAGTTTTGGAAAATAGGTCTTTTAGGATGAAATCCCCTCCCCCCACAGGCGTTGTGGTTAAAACTTCAAAAAAAGCTCATTCGATTGGATATTCAAAGGGTTAGTACCCTTTTTAATAGTCGAAAGTGATTTGAGAGAGACTAACCCCTCTCACAGGCCCACGTTTTCCCAAACACATCCAATCAAAATTTTTAGATAGCCATTTTGTTCAACGTGTTTGGAAGTTCTGGAAAATTCGGTCTTTTAGGATAATAACCCCCTCAGAGCAGGGGTTGTAAGTTATGCCCTGGGGCTTATAAAGTTTTTATTGAAGTGCTGTCGTAGAAACTTCAAAAGAGCTAATTCAATTGGTAATTGAAATGGCTATTACCTTTTTTACTAGTTGAAAGTGATTGGATAGTGAATAACGCCCCTCTCACGCCCACCATTTTCCAAAATACATCCAATCAAACTTTTGAGATATCCATTTTGTTCAACGTAGTTGAACGTTCTGGAAATTAGGTCTTTTAGGATGATAGCCCCCTCAGAGCTCTCGGTGCAAGGGTTGTAAGCTATGCCCTGGGGCATATAACATTTATATAGAAAGTTGTTGCATAAATCATAGGCAGCGCGATCACGCTGCCTAAGTAGAGAACGGGGAAACTCGAGAACGAGACAAGAAACGGGGACTAAGTAAAGAGCAGGACACTCTCCCACAGTCCTCAGGGCAAGGGTTTTAAGTTATGCCCTGGGGGCATATAAGAACGATTTTGGCATTATGTATTATTTATTAATTTTTTCCTTTACAGCAGGGCACTTCGTATCAAAGCAGTTGTCGTAGAAACTTCGAAAAGCGCTCACTCAATTGGAAATAGGAGTGGTTTGTGCTCTTTTTAATAGTCGAAAGCGATTGGAAGTTGACTAACACCCCTTCTACGCCCACCATTTCCCAAAATACATCAAATCAAAATTTTGAGATTTTGTTCAGCGTAGTTGATATCCAGGTAGAAATTATGTTTTCAAGGACAGTCCCCCATGGGGCAAGCCCTTAGGGAAAGGGTTGTAAGTTATGCCCTGGGGGTATATAAGGTTTTTTATAGAAGGCTTTGTCGTAGAAACTTTAAACAAGGCTTATTCCATTGGAAATTCAAAGGGCTAGTGCCCTTTTAAATAGTCAAAAGTGATTAGAGGGCAACTAAACCACGTTTAACGCCCACCTTTTTCCAAAACACATCTAATCAAAACTTTGAGATAGCCATTTTATTCAACGTAGTTTTAAGTTATGGAAATTAGGTCTTTGAGGATGACAGCCCCCCCCCCGCAGCGCCCTCAGGGCCAGGGTTTTAAATTATGGCCAGAGTGCATATAAGGTATTTATGTAACGCGTTCTCGTAGAAACTTCAAAAAGGGCTCTTTTGATTGGAAATTGAAATGGCTAGTGCCCTTTTTAATAGTCGACAGTGATTGGAAAGCAAATAACACCCCTCCAAGGCCCACTGTTTCCCCAAACACATCCAATAAGGACTTTAAGATAGCCATTTTGTTCCATGCTATTCAAAGTCCAGGAAATTATACCTTTGAGCAGGACAATCCCGCACAGTCTTCAGGACAAGGGTTATAAGTTATGCCCTGGGGTTATTTAAGCTTTTTTTTAAATCTTTGTTGTAGAAACTTGAAAAAGGGTTCATTCGATTGGAAATTCAAAGGACTAGTGCCCTTTTTAATAGCCAAAAGTTATTTGAAGGCAACTAACCCCCCTCTCACGCCCATATTTTCTCCAAACATATCCAATCACTATTTTAGATATCCATTTTGTTCAGCGTAGTTGATTTCCAGAGACTGTCCCTACACTCCTCCGTGGAATTCAGCTATATTTCTACAAAATGATCCACGGAAACCGTCCCCTACTCAGTATTAAGTTATGTAATTAAATCTAAATAGATGGACCAAGTTTTGTGGGAAGCCTGGGGACAAACTCAAAGCCCATGTAGCTTTTAATTTATTGGGTTTTGGCGGTCCCCTCGGATTTTCTATGAAAAGTCAACCCATGTCCTAACCAAGATGGATATTATCCAAAACAAAAAATTACCAGTACAGAAGCGTCCAATTATATGAAATATTTTGTTATAGTGCAGATTATAATTTTTTTAGGCCTACACATAAAATAGGATACCAGTGTAGTTATGTGCTGCAAGTTTGCTTATTCATGTGTTTCTTACTCGAAAAATATAATGTTTCTTACTCAAGAAATATATGTATCAATAGTTGACTATTGATACGTTTATATGTAGAATTTCACGGCGGATGTGGAATTATATCTCAATAATAATATGTAAAATTTTAAAACCATTTGATCAGTTAAGTTATATGGATTGCAACCCTGTGTATGTCCAATGGCGACTAAGTAAAACACACAAGGAATTCCCTATTAATGTGAAGGTGTTTTTCGCTTAACGGATTCTAATAAGACTTTAATATCATATTTATTTATTTAGTGCTGAAGGGTTTGCTCAAACAATAGCCTTCTAAAAAGATATTGATGTCAGTTCTTCATTACGCTTATATTCATTGCCAAGCATCAACTGGAATCTACGCGGGCAAGCTTGAAAATCCTGCATCTAATTACCTTATTCGAAAGGCGAATATGAGGCACCAATTTTGACTTGTAATTACGAAAAAATTATGAGACTGAGAAGGCGAAAACCAAGATAAGAACACGGGTAAACAGCAGAAATGGAGAGGTTAAACCCGGAACCCCATGAGAACGTCTGAGCCATGAAATAGGGAAGACATTAGAAACCGAGGGGGTAAAGAGGGCTCCATTCTTCCTTGTTATGTCTCGTTCCCCCAATGTAGTATCGTTTACGTAAAACCGTGTGGTTACGACGCTGCAACATGCGTTTCTTAAACAGTACGAACGTGCGTGAACAATGCTTGCATGAAATATGTGGTAAAATTAGACCTCAAAATCAACCATGTAGTATAAACTTGGTTTAAATGATTATTTTAAATCTAATGTAAAATTAACTAAGTGTTGAAAGAAGTTAAAATAAAGTGTATGTAGTAGTGTATATTAGAAAATATAATAAGATACCACACTTAAAGTTTAAGGATTAATATTTTATGATGTCGCTAGGCTATAAAAACTCACAAAAAGCTTCTATACATTGAATTTCCTGATGGGAACTATGTTTTTTTATTAAAACCCAATAAATGCATGACTAGTTTGTACTATGATTATCTACCTCAAAGAACGTTTGATTCTGCCTCGTTATTTTTGTTACAGGAAATGGATAGAAACTTTAGATATAGAGCATTACAATGAGCATTGCCCAGTGTAGATACAACGAAGAAGTATTTATTTTCTTCATATCTCAACCAACAAAGAATATTCATCATAGACTCCAGGCAATTTTTATCCCAGCTTCGTCCACGAAAACAACAGTTACCTTTGATCCTTCACCCTTCAACCAAAAACCATATACGTGTGAGGTAACCTTATATTTAACCTCAGTATCCAGTGCTTTATCGAACTATATAATCACATAAAGGCTGAGAACCCTATCGGACAGCACAAAATAAATACCTAGATATCGCCTTTGATACCCATTTTTGGACCCTAGAATCATTTGACAGTATAGTGATGATATTGGAAATTATAATGATATTTAACGATATTTGAAGATAAATGATATTTAAAGACATTTGAAGATTTTTGAAGCCGAAGTTAAAGACAATTTGAAGTTTAATTCTCAGAACCCCATCAACCAATACAGCATAAACGATACTTAACAATATTTGAAGTCAAAGAATATTTGAAGATGCTTGAAGTTGAAATTATAGACAATATGTTAAAGAGTCACTATAATTGGATATTAACCCGATCCGAATTCAAAGTTCTAATCTCTCTCGATTAGGCCAAAAATCACCGAAAAGGGTAATCGACCCAAGCCATGCGCCAACTATTTCATAAAAAGCACAAATGAACAATTTTACGCGAGAATACATTCTCTATGTGCCTCAAAATATCCGAAAAAATTATATGCTGAGAAGAAAATAACCGCACGCCCAGTGTTCGACCCCTTAATGATAAGGCACCCTATGAACTATCAAAGGAAAAGCAGGTGAGAGTGAACCCTGATAGCGTATGCCAGCACATGCAGTTAGAAACGTCATTTCCCAGTTGAAAATTAGAGAAAGCTCAACATGTGAACACAATCATGCTTGAACTATACCATAAGAAACCATATTGTAAGCACTTCAAAGAATTTTTCCAAGACGAAAGGTGTGAAGGAAAACAATTTACAACAGGAGGGTTGAGCACACTGAAGACTCGACGGTAATAAAATAGATTTGAATTTGCATGTTACTTCCTAATAACTTGGACAAATCAAAAATCCCAATCGTGAAAGTGTTTTTCTGTTACCAGTAAATATGGCAAACCCAATACTGTTTGTTATAAATCATTCCTTTATACACCGCTAGAGGTTCAAAATAAATTAGGTATAGTTTAATAATGTCATATGTTTAATTTTGTTTATATGTACTGTATTACTTTATATAGACAGCAAAATAAAAAAAAAAGACTTCTAAAAATCGAAAAAAAAAATATTTAGTCTATTAGCAAACAAAGAACCATTAATAATATTAGTCCTGCAGATGAATTTTAGATAGGAATATATAATAAAACAATAAAATTAATAGGTACATTTTTTAGCACTCCTGATTAAGCCATAGCATTGATATAAATTAATTATGTAGAAGAAATATGTAATAAATGCTGAACATTTTAAAACTCCAAAGGCGATCAATAGCTAATGATGGGACGTTATTAATTGACAGGAAGGGTAATATTTACCATGAGTAAAATGCGATGTATTTAAAATACCAAAGTTCCTTCTTTTTAAAGATAATTCCGACTTCCTCTAATTAAGTTAAATCTAGTTTCTAAAATGAAAAGTCCTCAATCAGCAAAGAGAAAAAGCACAGTCACTCCCAGAATCAAAACGGCGCTATCCAAGCTTTAGATATCGCTAAGAGAGTGAGCAATAAAAAAGATCCTACGTACAATATTTCTAAGGAATTTTAAACTATAAGAGCCGTGTGAAAGCTTGAATCATCAGAAATAATTAAGAACAGATTCATTGGACGACGGGTTCACATCCTTGGTCCACTCGGGCCAATGGTGAGCCAGTTCTTACAGCGCAAGACTGAAAAGCTATGTTTGATAGTGGGGTAGAAGTGCTTTTTAAGATGATTAGTAAATCAGAGACAGAACCATTCAGACAAAATTCTTATATTCTTCCATCGTTGGTCACAGTTATTATTATTTGAAGCGACCCATTGCTGTGCACCTAGGTATATAAGTTCAATAAAGTAGTTGGCTTTTTTATCTGTATTTATTTCATTTTATATGTTTGCATCTAAACAGGTACATGGTTTACATGTCTCTTAGGTATATGCTCACTGGGAATCAAATCTCAAGATAGCTTGAGAAAGAAGAGGCCACATTTTTTCATCCCTACAAAAACCTAGATTTGTCATCACTGCAGCTTATAACGTTTCTAACCCCTGTTTAGCCTTTAAGTATTCGTATCTCTGAAGTCAGATATAATCTTGCCATAGAAACGAAGCTCTGAGACTTCAGATGTTATAGTTCAATATTTCTTAATTCCTCGTAACTTTTGATTGATAAAGTTAAATAAAATAATTTAAAGATATTCAAACTCAGCATCAAATTACAATTCGTTCAATATGCGTAGTGAAGAAATTACAGCATCCGGTTCCAACATACAGAGTAACAATAGGTTAATAAACCTAGGCCATTCATATCTGATTATTGAGAAAGCCAAGTTTTATTTTTGACTAGTAAGAATACGTTTGATTAAGATAATAATTTTTTTTTATCGCTACAGGGGTACAGGGAACTTCTTCTGAATATTGGCATACTCATCTGCAATGCCTCTATACACGGCTGGATTTCTTAACCAATTATGTAGGGTGTGTGAGCTATTTGATTATATTTTTGTAAGATTTTTTATCAAGAGAAAATTACGTCTCTCCCTTATTGTCGTTAATCCACTCTCCATAAGCAGAAACCTGGTGCTTGTGGGTTTCCTAAGAACAAATATGAGACGTATTATATCGTTTTGTATTGTTTCAATTTTTTGCATCTGGGTCTTTGCACATGCACCATAGATGATGAGCCCATAGTCAATATAGGGTCTTATATGTGCTTTATAAGACTGGAGTAAGGTTTTTTCCTTACATCCCCAGGGTTTAGAAAGAAGTCTTTTTAGTATAATTGTTTTTCTATAGCATTTTTTTATTGTGTTTGAAATGTGGAGGTGGAAATTAAGTTTTTGGTCAAGAATGAGACCTAGGTAATTAATATGATTATCTTCTATAATAGTTGTTCCATTTAGAGTTAGTCTTGCATTAGCATGATTTCGCTTTCGGTGAAATTGGATTATTTTTGACTTGGTAGGTGCAATGGGTAAATCTGAATATTGAGAGAATTTTTCAAATTGGAAAAGTGACTTTTGCAGCTTTGACTGTGCAATTTCAAAGGTGTTGCCAGATGACCATATTACCAAATCATCAGCATATTGTAGATTCGTGTGGGGAGATTCATGTCCCAGAGATACAGGGCAAAAAGGAGGCAGCTGAGGACTGCTCCCTGAGGAAGGCCTTTGGTTATTGTCTTTTGGGGTGAAGAGGCTAAACCTACACAAACAATGAAACTTCGCAATTCTATGAAAGATTTTATAAGAGATACTAGCTTGGGGGGTAGTCCATGGTTTGCAAGTGTAATTAAAAGGATTTGGTGGTTCACATTGTCATATACCCGTTCAAAATGTAGGAAAGCTGCAACTAGGACATTATTTTTTGAGAATGATTCATTTATTGCATTTGTTAACAATATGAAAGGATCTATTGAGGAATGGTGTTTCCTAAAACCACTTTGAGTGTAAGGGATCATAATATTTTTTTCAACAAACCAGAGGAGTCGGTAATGGATCATTTTCTCCATTATTTTCCCATCACAGGAGTAATCATTATGGGCCTATAGGACTGAGAGCTATTTTTGGGATTTTATTTCTTTAGGGTTGGTAAGTGAGACGAACATTTTCATATATTGGGGAACATAGAAGATGCACAAGCGTGATTATAGCAATTTAGAAGTTCCTGTTTTGTATAAAGGGGTGGGATTCTTTATCCATGTAGGGTGTATGTTGTCATAGCTGCCGCTAGTCTTGGTCCTAATATGATGTATTGCATTGTTCATTTTCTGGATTGAAAATGGGATGGTTATATGCTCGGATCCTGGGCGAGGTTGGTAACTTGGGTTCTTAGGAATTGGGGGTATTTCTCTACAGTTCTTTGAAGTTAGCTTATTAACAAAAAGAGTGGCAAATAGCTTAGCTTTTTTATTATCATTGTCATAATGGGTATTGTTATGTATAAGCTCATACAGGAGTGGGTTGGGGGAAGTTTTTTTCCCACAGATGTGGCTTATGACTTTATGTATAATTGGCTCATGTGTTTCTCTGGAGAGATTATTTGCAAAATTATTCCAGTAGTTATATTTAGCATTTATTATGGTCTTTTTTAGATTAGATTCTGCTTGTGATTTTTTTAAATATGTAGTAGGTGATGGTTTTTTTAAGAATGTTCTCCCAGCTGCCTTTTTTGCTCTCCATTTATTTTGGCACTCATTTGTCCACCATGCTTTGCACCATGTTTAGATAAGGTTTTCCTGGGTGTTTTCCTGGGATAGTATGATTAGCTGTATTTATTAGTAAAGATGCCAAAACTACAGCATGTGTGTCAGCTGTTGCGTTTGAAATGCATGAATTTTGGGTGAAACTTGTAATTTCATCATTTAGCTTATTTTGGAACATAGCCCACTTTGTTTCATGGTTGATACAATTGGCGGTATGTGATGGGGTTTCCGCAGGTTGGCTTAGAGAGCAGACTATGGCAAAGTGGTCAGTACATAGACTATCAATTTTATTTATATAAATTTCATCCAAAATATTTAAAGACAGAATTTGTAGGTCAATTGTAGAGAAACTGCCACTTTTGGGGTTGAAATATGTATTCAGGTTTGGAGGGGTAGCAACAGCTAATTCATTATTATTTGAAGTCATATGCTCAATGAGCATACCATCTTTATTTGCTAGTTTATTCCCCCACAAAAGGCTGTGGGCATTAAAGTCTCCACAAATAATAATATTTTTAAACATCTTAGAATTATTTATATAACTGAAGAAAACCATGACATCTGTAGTTTGGCCATTAGGGTTATAAAAGCTTATTATTTAAGTTTTTGTATTATCAAGCCAAACACTGTTACCAATTGCATCAACATCATTTACAAAATCTGGAAAGTTGATGCCACAGAATTTTATATTATTATTAACTATTTAAGCTACTCCACCTCCTTTTCTCTCTGATGATCTATCCTTTCTCAGGATAGTGTATCCCAGAGACTTCATTTGTTGATTTTGGGTTAAATGAGTTTTCTGGGGGCAAGCAATATTGATGGAATTATTATTCATAAAAGATATTAGTTCATTTAACTTATTTTCTGTAAGTGATCTTACGTTCCACTGGAGTATTGATATATGTTGTGTTGTTGTTTTATTTTTCATATGACTGTGCTTCAATGTTCAGCTTTGTTAATAGTAGAGCAAGATCTGTTTTTGCTTGAATGAGCATATGATTAGGGATGTAGAGTTTTGCCAATTCAGCAATGATTTTTATTTTCTGTTGTTGTTGTATATTCATGGCCTGAACTGCATTGCAGTTTAGAATGAATAAGCATATATTTGGGGTTTGCATGTTTGGCTGTGCATCCAGTTTGTCAGTTAAGGGATTAATTCCTGGTAGCTTTTCTGGTTTGTTTCTTGTTGGGAGGGGGTGCCAGGCCGACCTCATCTCACTAGGCAAGGAGGCTTGTTGGCTTGGTGATTTTTTTCTGATAGAGATGTGAGCTGGGGGGTTTAAAGGATGGTGTTTTGTAAGGAGTACTTGATGCATTGGGAGTGTTTGACTTGGGAGTTTTATTTGATTTCAATATAGGTTTTATTTGGTGTGATTGGGCAGCATTTGCTTCCATAGCTGCAAAAGGGTACTGAATGGCCTTCTCTGTTGCTATTTGGAGTGTTAGTGCTCTTTTCTTATATGCAGGGCATTGTGATTTATTGATGGATCCATGTGGGCCTTTACAATTGATACATGTATGAGTGTTGTTGCAAGTTGTCAACTCTTTAGGATGGGAGCCCTTATAATTACTACAGGCTCGGAGAATTTCATTGCATTTATTTGTTGTGTGTTCCAGTTTCAATTAATTTCAAAATTAATTTTAAGCTTCTTCTTCTTCTTCCCTTACAGCCTTCAGATGAAGCCATTTAACCTAATCGTATTGTCTGATTATGTCAGGGGCATCCTGGGAAATCAAACATAAAAAATAGTCTATTATTGTTTAATAATAGAATTTATATATCATTGATGAAACTACCTATATTCAGGCAGTTAGACAGCTTTGAACAATTCGGCATCATCGATTGAAGAGAGTTTGCTTTGTGTTGGTTGGTCAATATTAAGGGTTAGCTTAAGACGCTTGAATATAGCAGATACAGTTAGCCATTCTTTTTTATGGTTGAGAGTTGCCACAGGGCAACCGAAAAGAACGTGGTTGATGGTCTCCTCATGGGTTTGGCATAAGCGGCAAAGAGGGCTCGTTACCGTCGGTATGGTTGTGTTTTGGAAATGATAAGTTAAGCAGTTAAGACCAGTAGCATTTGATCGTACTCTGTTGTACATCTTTGAATCTTTCCGGGATGTAAATGGAGAAAGGTTTGGTGGGCTTTGGTTTGCTAGATAAATTTTTAGGCATCAATGGTTTATATCTCTTGCTGGGATAGGCCTTCCAGATACTATTTCAAGCTGAAGGGCAGATTTAGCTATTTCATCTGCCTTGTGGTTTCCTTTAATGCAAATATGACTTGGGATATATTGGAATTTTGTGAATATACCTTGTTTAAGTAGTTGATTCAATAGTAAAATCATTGTCTGGGTAGTCTGAATAATCTGGTGATATTGAGGCAAGGGCAGATTTTGAGTCTGAATAAATTATAAGAGGGGTGTTTCTTGGAGGGTTTGGCATCTTTATAAAGGTTTTCCAATGCAATGTTGATGGCAGCTATTTCGGTTGTCATGATCCTCACATCATTGTGGAGCCTTTCTGCAGCTGCTATACATAAAGATGGGAAGTGGACTCGACAAGCAGTCCTAGATTCCGTTTTTGAGCCATCCACAAAAATTGGGAGCTGGTAGTTTTATATGTGACACTCAAATTCATGGAATAATGATTTCACATAGGCAAGGGAGAGATCTGCCTTAATAGCTGGCCCAAACAAAAGATTCACTTCTGGGTAATAGTTAGCCCAGGATGTTATCCGGGGGTAAATTTGAAATAAAGAAAATGAAGGTATGGGGAAGGTCATTTAGGTGGTTGCAAATTTATGTGCAAGGCCCCTAAAAGCACCAGGATTTCTTAGCCAATCATGTAATCTATGGGAGCTGTTACCTTCAATTTTTTTAAAGTAGCAAGCAAGTAGGTTTTCTCTACGCGTAGCAATAGAGGTGAGACCACTTTCGCTCAGGAGGAAGTTCGTTTTGGTGTGATTCCTTAGGCCAAGTATGGCACGGATCAAAGTATTTTGGGCAGTCTCCAGACTGCATAATAGGGTTTTAGAGCATGAACCGTAAACAATTAGTCCATAATCAATCTGAGATCTGATATAAGTCTTATAGATATTTATTAGAGATTTTTCATAGCAACCCCAAGGCGTATTAAGAAGCCTTCGTAAGATGCGCAATTTTCTGAGGCATTTTACTCTCACATTTTCAATATGGAGCCTGAAAGTTTGTTTTTGGTCTAAAGTGAGGCCTAGATATTTGTTGTGTTGTTGCTATTGGATGACAACACCATTTAGGGTTAATAGGGCAGATTGAGGGTTTTTCTTATTATGAAACTGTACTATAGCTGATTTTGATGGGGCGGTGGGTAGGCATGAATTGTTGGAAAGACGTTCAAAGGCATAAAGCGACTTTTGTAACTTAGATTGGGCCAGTTCAAAGTTGTTTGAGGTAGACCATAGGACTATATCATCTGCAAACTGAATTGTTGTATGGGGTAAATTCATATCCTATAAATATAGCTAAAACAGGAGACAGCTGAGGATAGCCCCCTGAGGAAGGCCTTTGGAGACAGACTTTTTAGAAGAGATATAGGAATTTACTTGGAGTGCAAAAGATCGTTCGGATAGGTAAAATTTAAAGAAATTCACTACAGGTAGCAGAAAACCCAATTTTTCATAATTTTTGCAGTAGGAGTGCATGTTGGATATTATCATTTTGGAAGTCCAAGAAGTAGTCCAGGAAGGGAACGGTTTGACTGGGAACAAATTGCAATAGAAATATTTCTTTCACTACCCGACTCAGAAAAATGCACTGATTCCAAATATGCAAAGTTTGCTCATCTAGCTGTCTCACAAATATGTTTTTTTTTTTTGGTTCAGGTTGATTTTGAGGAGGTGAAATTTTTGTTTCCAAATAAAGGTGTGCAACAACAAAATTGATGCCTAGAATAGGGTACTGGATCACGATGATTATGAAAATCACTTTTATTTGAACGTAAAATTAAAACTTTCATTTATCTTTTTAGGTTGAACGATGTATATATAGCAAACTAGTAAAAATTATGTTTTTGAGGTTGATGTTGATTTTGAGGATGTAAAATTCATGTTTTCATATGAAGGCGTACAACAACAAAATTAGTGTCTGAAATAGGGTACTAGATCATCGTGATTATGAAAATCACCTTTATTTGTATGTTAA
>NC_142803.1:69322389-69338033 GCF_049724085.1 Artemia sp. Qi Xiang Cuo
CTTAATATTATTTTAAATATCACACACTGTGCCTGATTTGATCCAATCACAAATCTGACAAAATTCTGAGCCAAAACTTAGCCTGCTTTTAAACCAATTTTAACTCAGAATCAATATGTCAAATGTTCTGAGGGAATCCAATTCTCATACTTTCTTGAAGTACACAGGGCTTGGAATGATTCCTGCTCATTAGAAAAGGGACTTGACAACTGTTCAAGGGGCTTTTAGGGTTGAAAAAAAGGGACCAAAGTGAGAAGAGATTTTGATTGCCATTCATGATTAAAATGTTCCTTTGCCTATGAATCAGAAACAATAATCAAGTCACCCTAAGAATTCTCACATTTACCAGCTTTGGAAGGAACTCATTTTCCATGAGATGGGTCAGTTGTCTTTATTTCTCCATACTTTTTTCAAATTTTCAGTTATGTTCATTTAAAACAAAAAAGAAAAGCAAATTCAAGGCTAGAAACAAGTAATCAAGGCTAAAAAAATCTATAAGACTTCAGCTTGCAAGCTAACCCATTCACTTCTTTGATTTTTTTTAGAGATTGGTGAACTTGCTTATGAGATCTGAATTCTTCTTTAGTATTTCCTTTTAAACCCACTCTTTTTCATCGGTTTAATTTTTATCATCTTCTCACATTATCGTGGCATTATCTAGTAGAAAAGTCGCCAAGGTGATATCCACAGAATCCTTTGAGAGCACCACTCTCTGTAAGCAATTGGTGACCTCTTTCAAGAGGGCAACAACAATTGCTCGTTTTGTTTTTCAGAGGCCCGCTTTTCTTACAATGATTCCTCAAGTCTATCTAGCTTTTTTTATTGCTGGAGATATCAACCAGGTTCAGTTCCCTTTCTTTGTCTTGGATGTTTTTTTCAGCAGCTTGTTCTTTTACCTTGCTCTCCAAATAGTCTCAGTATTTTGAACGAGCCAACCTAGCCACAGTCAACAATTCTTTGGGAATAGGAAACCATTTGGGTTTGCCTCCATATGTAATCAATTTGTCAATCATACACAGCTTCGCATTCAGGATTTGGTCTGACATGGAGGCTTTGAATGTGAATAGGTATTCCTGAATGCGAAGAAGTATTCCCGTGAGCAAAAAAACCCTCTCTGCATCAGTGCAGCCATGCAATTATGTCAACATAGATTTTATAAGCTTCAACAAAATCATATACGGTTACCCATCAAAACTATCCACCATAGAGAAGACTTGATGCCAGTAATTGTAGATGCATGGTGGTATTGGTTCTACAGAGTTCTCGACTTGTAGCAATATCCACTCACTTCTAGCATCATCACAACTTACTCCTACTGGGATCTTTTGAGCAAGCACAACTATATCTGATAAAGTTCTAGCTCTTTACCTTTCCATGGGATCCAGGCACCTAAGCACTTTGAGAAGGCTATTAGAAGAGGTGGCATGCTTCTTGATCAAATGTTTGGCGGCTACCTTGAAATACCTTTGTGCCCTTAGATGGGTTTCAAACTAACTGTTAGAAATTTTATTTGCAGGTTAGGGAGTTAAAGCCTCCCCCCCTCCTCAAAAAAAAATATTTGTCCAACTCACAAAAATGAATATAAACAAATGTTTGATGCATTTTTACAAAAAAAGTGTACCCCCTCCCCCCTGATAAAATCCTGGATTCAACTCTGGTCAGGTTTCAATAGTCTTGCCAAGAAAGTGAGAAGAAAGTTTTTCAGCTTGGCATGAAGAGCATACACAAGGGCTTTGTTCTTCTGAAACACTGCTGTGAATTTTTGTAAAAAATTCAGACAATAAATGTAGGAGTTCAAGTTGTACAAGGACATTTTTCTTTTTAGGTAGCTTACAATCTTGAGGTACTTTGCTGACAAACCAACATTCTTTAAATATTTCTTCAATGGCACATAATGCTAAAAATATTCCAAGAGTGCCAACTGCTGATCAATTGCTTAGCAAACAGCAGGACCCAACATCAACCACCTTGTTGGGACATGTTTGATGCAACTATTTTATGGGATGTATTTCTTTTTCTGACATTCTCAGAAATCCTTGCATTGTACAGGCCAATCAAGGGAAAAATTCCTCAAGATTATAACAAAGTTGGATAACTCCTAGCCAAATTCCTAGAAACCTTTCATGAATGTGTTGTACACAATAGGGGTCGGCGCCGTTTCTGTTTCTGTTTATGTTTTTTTCTACCGTTTTCTGTTCTCTTTTTTTTGTTGGGAAAAAGAAAAAAACATAAAAAATGTAGCCGTTTTTTTAGTACCGTTCCCGTTTCTGTTTCGTTTTTTTTCTCGCCATTTTTGCCATTTCTGTTTTTTTTAAACCCGTTTTTCTTCATTTTCTGTGTTTTGATTATGAATAGCACCATAGCGCAGTCTAGCGACTTTTATTGGATTAGCGATACTTGCCATCTATCGAAAAGCGCTGTCTTTACGTCTTCCGAAGAAAAGATTTGCTATTGAAGAAAACATTCGCCATAGTAAAAATTAATCTAAAGCAGTCTACTTGGATTTACACCTTTGGCTAGTCTTGGTTAGTAGATGGTTACCTGGTTGGGTAAAGGTGCAGATTAGCTACCCCAGTAGCGTAGGGTGCAGAGGCCCTGCAAATAGAACCAGGATATACACTAAGAAGTGATTTGTTTACATCCAGCTTCTACTGAACCCTATCTGTGCAAATTTACAGCCCAATTGACAGAATAATATACAGTAGGTAATAAGTTGTTTTTATCAGGGGTTGCTAAACTGTACCTTCACCCAGATTAGTTCCCCCTGTCGTGTAGGGCACACAGGCCCTACCAACAGAACCAGGATTTACAGGGTGAGTTCCAGCCATTTAATTTTCATTACCCTAGTAAGCCCTGTAGCACTAGCAGAAGCGGAACTACAGAAAATCTTTGATATCCAATGATCAGATATAGGAGCTACTCAACGAATCTTGCTGATTTTGCCTCTGCTAGTGCTGCAGGGCTTACTAGGCTTACGAAAAGTAAAAGGTTGCAACCCAGCCACAGTAAGAGATTTGTTTTTATCCTGTTTCTACTGGACAGTATATGTGCAACTTTACAGCCCAATTGACTGAATAATATACAGAAAGAAATAAGTTGTTTTATCAGGGGGAACTAATCTGCACCTTTACCCCTGGTTTCTCACATCAACATAATTGAATTAGTTGATTGAAATTTATAATCAAGGGACTGTTAAACAAAGGAGTAGGGTGAACATGTTGATGATCTACCCTTCAGCATGAGGGTATAAAATTTCCAAATGACATGTTGATTTTAGGCATGTTCACTTGCAGCACCCAGGAAGGAAATGTGAATAGCCTTGATATTCTTTACCCTGCAAATGTCATATACTTTAGTAAATATTTGGAGCAGCTTATTTCCAATGGTCTAATTAGTCAATCTATTATCTGCATTATAAAATCTTCTAGCTACATCAGAGAGTCCTGGGCCTATGCTTTACCATTTCCTGCTATTATTAATATTATAATTTTATTTCCCTTAATATACCATATGAGGAGTATTCACACATACAGTAAAAAGATACTTGCTTATGGCATAAAATAATGCTCTGTCCTACAGAGAAGCGTCTTTTTTCCTTGAGTTGTTCTTCTGTCATACTCTTATTTGCAATCACAGGAGTAACTAGACCTGCACTGCTCCATGCACTTAATAATAATATGCTTTGCAGGTACCAATACACATGCTGTCATAAATTGTATCACATCTGGCATCAAATATTTCATCAAGTTCTGACTCAGAACTTGGAGAGGGCCCTCCATTAAGGAAAATCAAGTTCTGGGAGCAACATAGGACCAGGAATAAGGGAGCAGCTGTAATTACGTGCAATTACTGCAAAAAAGATGTGAAGTCAACAAAGGGGTCTGCAAGATCGTTTAAAAATCACCTTATCACAATAAAAAATCACCTTAAAACACAAAATTGCTGAACAACCTTAACCAAGTACTGTTCCAAAGAAGTCACATTCTACAGCCTTGTCTCAGGTCAGCATGCCGAGCACATCATGTGAAACTAACCCAACTCGATTTGAAGGCACTGGAAAGAAAAAGGATATAAGAAATTTTTTGAAGTCAACAAAGCAGCAGCAGCTGAAGCCGAACAAGTTGTGTAGCAAAAAGGTTTGCATTGACAAGCTTCCTGTTTCAATATTTGAAAAACCAGGAGTAAAGGCTCTAAACTTACAGGAGGTCTTACTAGCCCCTCAGCTCGTACTGTTGCAAGACATCTAGTAACAGCAAAGAAAAGGAAGGTCAAGCAGCTCAAAGCTGAACTCCAGAAAGTCCGGAAAGTGAATTTGACCCTAGACTGCTGGTCTTCAAGAACGGGGTCTGGTTTTCTAGGTATTACAGCTCATTATGTGATGAAAACCACTGATGGCAAGCTCACTTTGGTGCATACAATCCTTGAGTTTAAGAGACTAAAAGTTGCTCACACTAGCGCCAACATTCTTCGTGCAATCCGTAGTAGCCTCCAGAAGTTCAGAATTCTACGGAAACTCTACTTTATAATTACTGATTCGAGAGCTAATATAGTAAAGGCTCTCAGAGACGGTGACAGTATGCGAAGCTCATGCTTTGCACACAACCTGCATAATGTGGTGACTAATGCCCTTAAGCTGTGGGAATGCAGAAAGCAGGCAGATTTAGTGAGTGTTCCCCACCTGAATGATTCAGGATCCAGTTCAGAATCTGATGACAACGTTGATACTGCTGAACAAGATGACTTTCCTGACCTGATTGTAGGAGATGATGACATTGAAGAAACTGGGTATACGGACTGCAGTAATGATGATGATAGTAGCTCAGAATTAAATGATCCAGACCTTGACAGCGATAGTGAGACCTCAATACCTAGACAAAGAGGAGTCTCTAGTGAAGTATTGACGCTGGGACCCGCACTGGTAAAAATAAGAAAGCTGGTTAGAATCCTGAAAGTATCTTCCAAATCCCACGATCTTTTTGAAGCTATCTGCAAGACATATAATATTAGTCCATCCATCACAAAAGACATGAATGTTCGATGGAACAGCAAACTTACCATGATAGAAATGTATTGTGCCCGAAAAAAGCCACTGCGCGACTTCTTCAACCAAAACCTACGTGACGCTAAGATTAGAGAGCTCGAACTTCACAGCAATGAGTGGTCCATCATGGAAGCTGTCATTGAGGTTCTTCACCCGTTCAAACAGGCAACAGTGATAGCTACTGGATACAATTATTTTTCGGCAAGCAAAGTCGTGCTGATGATTTAGGGATTACTGTTGTTTTGTCAGACTCCAGATACTAGTATTATGGCTGAGTCAATCAATGGGCTGAAGGAACTTCAAGTTTTTCAGCTCAGGAGATAGTTTTCAGCCAGTCCTAAGTTTCATATGATGCTCTTCACAAGAGCTGGCTTTTTGGACCCTGCAATTTATGAAAAAATGACACGTTTAGACAGAGAGTCAGCTCGTCAGTCCATATCCTCGCTTCTCCAGCAATTCATCTCCGAGCAGAGAAGCACAGAAGAGCTCGATCCAGTCTAATTGAACTCCACATCTTTCCCTATTGACGTCGCTCCTACAAAGGCAGGGACTAACCGAAAAGGGTCACCAGAGACTCTTGATCAAGAAGACAGCTTGTTTTCTAAGTTTCTTGACACGACTGGGTTACGGATGAACTCTACCAGGCAAAATGCCAACAGTATGAGCATTGACCGCGTGGCAGCAATTATTATCAGGGCATATGAGGAGAGAGTTCCTGTGTTTTTGAGCGAGAGACGAAGATCAGGACAAAATAATTCTGATCCACTAGAATTTTGGTCAGATTACTTTTACAATTACCCGGAGTTAAGTGAAATTGCACGTATGCATCTATCAGTCCCTGCAACTTCAGTTCCCAGTGAGAGTGCATTTAGTATTGCTGGGTACTATACGTGAAAGCAGTATTTACGAAAGACTGTAAAATCACTTGAACTCCAAATGTTTTTAAGTAACAAATTTTAGTCTATCTGGTCTTTTCAAAATTTGTTTTTTTTTAGATTTAGTAAATTTTGTTAATCATTTCTAATAAATATTCTCTTTCATCTCTTAAATCTAAAGAAACTGAAAAAAACATAAATATCTGTTAAAACGGCTGTTTTTTAAGTAAAAATAGGCCGTTTCTTGTTTTCGTTAAAAAAACGGAAAAACATAAAACTATTTCCGTTTTTTTTTCACTGGTTTCTGGTCTTGTTCTTTTTTTCATTTGTACTTTTTTACCTTCATGTTTTGGCCAAAAAAAAACAAGGTGCCGACCACTAGTACACAAAATGGATGTTACACAATCCAATGTTCAAAGACTTTTTTGAAGACTTTTTCTTTATTAATGTATTCATTTGCAACCAAACCTTTTTATTAACCTTAGGCCCATTGCTAATTATCATAATTAGTCTTTCAAGAGGTAAATTCTTTCTCCCAATGCATGACATCAGATTTTTTATAATATCCTTACCAGTTGCATTCCCCATGAAATGCATCACCAGACGGTGGCACACAACTATATCTCTTAAAGAGAATCAAAGTTACTCTAATCTGTAGCTCTTTTTTCTTTAACTGTTTAAAGTTTCACATATTCAAGAACAAAGTGAGCTTCACCAATTCTTCACAAGACTCTGTTTACAGTGTGGGTGATGTGCATCAGTTATCAAGTGAGCTCTCTCCACACTCATTGACATCCCAGGTGGTAGCTTACCAGGGAGCCTGGCTTCAAAGACATCAATGATTTTGTCACACAAAGCTGCAGACATACACGCTTGCAAGAACTTAAGAACCCAGATGATTTCTGCTTTGTATGCAGCATCTTTGTCACAGCACATCTTAGCAGTTTTTATTCCATTGCTAGCTGATGGCTCAGTTGATTGGGACTGTTCTCTAGCATATTCACACACTTGTGACTGTAACAAATTGAAATGGATCATAACCTGTTTCTTCTGATTGTCTAACTAAACATGCTGTTTCAAAGAGTAAAAGCTCTTGCAACAGCTAAGGTCTTTCCTGTGTTTTTTCATTAATAAGAAAACTCAATCACCAATGCCAGACCATTCACTTATCTTTCTGCCACTCATGCCTTCTTTAGTTAACCAGGAGCAACTAAATTTGCAGTTGCTCATTATCTTTCCTAAATACACTTGGAAGACCTGAAAGACAAGTAGGTCTAAACACAGCAGGAAACCACTGAGTACAAGGTTTTTCGCCATCTGAATATTACACCCAAGGTACTCTTTTCTTCTCACTTAACTTGCTGTTGGTTTAATAGCTAACCTTTAAAGAGAGAGATTATATAGCTTGTGCTATTGGAATACAGGTGAATTGAAACAAATTCATACTGGTATGATTCATTTTATGAAGCTACAGGAAACTATCTATCACCACAACATAACCAATCCATCCCAACCCCCCTATACACCAATATTACCCTATCCTTGAATGGCATCACAATGTGACCCATCTATCCCACCCACGATATAGGCCAATTATGTGCTGTTATCAGCTGCCTATGTTTAAAACAGTCTATAAATACTTTGGCCAAAAACAAAGTTCCTACTGTTTTGTGGCTTCTTCCTAAACTGCAATGGCGTAACCAAGAGCTCAGTACAACCAGATTTGTGAAAAAGCTATAGAATGGATTTTTGACTCTATTGTGAGGCAAAGACATTATTCCTAGCTTTTGTTTACTACAAGTGATTAGTAAACACTTAAAGTGTCTTTTCAAATAAGATTTAGGGTAAACTTAGGTAATTCAGACCCCTTATCGAGTTTTTTTTCAGCTTAATTTGGTCTCAAAATTTTCTGGAGTTGCCGGCACAATAAAAACTATTTGAAGTTGTTCTTGGTCATAGTAATAATATTCTTCAAAATCTACAAAGTTCACAAGTTTTGTTGTTTCTGTGACTTACTGCACTTACAGCACCCATCTCAGAGGGGTTAGATTTACCCCTAGTCTGGGGTAAATCTGACATCCCCGGGCAGTTCCTATGTATGCAAAAATAAAATTCTGTCATCTTAAGACATGATAGAGGATACATCTATGTACAGAGAAACCACAAAAAACAAAAACTTTCGTTAATAGTTTGTATGTGCCACAGAGGAACACAGGTTTTCTGCTTACTATGGGGTAATTCCGACGGTGTCGGTCTTATCCCGTACATAGAAGAAATCTCTGAGAATGGTATTTTTCCAATTTTTTTGCTAAATATGAGAAAGGTAGCACCTTACTTCAAATAATAGAGAAAAATTGTTATTTCAATTAGTATAAGAGGTTTTTTTTTAGTTGAAAAAAGTAATTTTTATTGAAAAAACAATTTCAATCAGAGGGAGTTGACAAAGCAAACTTTTGATCACTTGTGCTTCTTAGTGTGATTCTTGTACAGAGTGATGACATGCCGAATTTGGAATGATGACAGAGTGAAGGGACCAGTCCCGAAAGCTTTAATGGACCTGCAAAGATGTATTCTGCTTTAACTTTGTCAATGTTATCTTTTTTTGGCCAGTCATATGAATAGTCGGCTAGGCTCAGGCAGCCAAAATATTTTATACGAACCAGATTTTTGCCAGGAAAATAAAGCACCCTTCCAATATGCCAGCCTTGTTGATCAAGTTGGTATTGTTTGCTACAGCATAGTATTCATTTAGCTGTATGTTTAGCTTCTTTTTCTCCTCTTCTTCATTCTGACTATCAACAGTGTAACTTATGTCCATTTCATCAGTTGAGGAACCCAGAGAGATGTCAGAGTCTTCACTGGAAAGATAATCTTTCTTTTTTTAGACTTGGTTTGTTTGTCTTCTCTTTTACTTTCTCTGTTTTGCTCTTGAGCTTTTCTTTTTTTTTCTCTTTCTCTTTTTGTTCAAGCCCTCTCAAAGCCTCTACAGAAGTGATTATTTCAGCTTCCCGAGCAATTCTCTGCCTACCGGATGTCCCGGGTACTGAGACATCAAGAGGAGGGCGGCGTGCTGAGTCCAAGAGAAGCTCTTCAAAGGATTTCTCCCGCATATGAATCTTTTTTGGACTCACCAACACTGAAACAGTAATCTTATCAGTTGCAGTATTCACTGTGTTTGTCACTCTTGTTAAATTCTGACTCTCTGATTTCTTTGTCTCAACATATTGTTTTAACTTGGCTGGATCAAACTTTGCCTTGTCAATCACATTGCAGTTGATACGGGCTGGAATAGCAGAATCATAAATTGCTGTCGCTTGAAATGATTTTTTTAATCAGCAGAGGGGTAAGGTAAGTCTCCTAAATCTGAAATAAAATTTTCACGAGTCCTTGTTTTGGTAAGACGTCACCTGGATGTGCTCATCGCCAGTTCAAAAGCTTCTGCTCATAGGACGATTTCAGCCCTTTGAAATAACTCTGTCAAGCGGCTGCAGAATATGGGATGCATGGGCTGGTAACTTGAGGATAGTAACGTTCTTTTGTGAAGCGAGTTCCACAAGAGGTAAGGATAAATGGGAGCCATGCCCGTCAAGAATAAGAAGTGCTTTTCGTTTCACTTGAGGCAGGAAAACATCTTTAAACCAGTTATAGAAGAGGTCCGCTGTCATCCACCTTTTCTTAGTAGCTGAAAAACATGAATCTGGATGGTCTTTAACGGGTAGCCATGAACTCCATGTGTTTTTCCCCGAGAAAACTACCAGTGGTGGTAGTTTCTCACCTGATGCACTAATACAGGCAAGAACAGTTGTGTTATCACGCCCATTGCCACCAGTTCAACGCGTTGCTGGGGATCCTTTCGCGCCAGCGATTTTAAGGCTATCAGGATCGCGACAAAACGAAGTTTCGTCCAAGTTGTACCAGCATTCTGGTTTATCTAAGATGTCAAGCTCTTCTGCTGTTTTTTTGTAGCAGGTCATAAAATCCTAGAATGATGAAAGGGTCTGCTTGTTGTACAGCCCTCAGATTTTCAAGTCGATCAGGCTTCTTAAGCGAGATGTTGCTTCTTTTTTTAACTCCAACCACTAGTCTTCGCCTGGCCGATTGTTTGTGAAACAAGTACTAATTTTGTTCACGCTGATATATTTTTTCACTTCGTCTAGGAATTGTTTTTTGGTAACCCCCATGCCCCACTTTTTCATGACTTTCAGCAAATTTGCCATACTCTGCTCAACTTGAGGAGGCTGTCCCAGAGGGCTTCCGCAAGTAACAGCAGGCAAGTTGGAGAAATCTCTTTGCTTCTTTGTCTGATTAATTAATGTTGTCTTTGGTATGTTGTAAAGTATTGCAGCTTTTTTTTAAGTACATTCTACATGATAGAATTTTTGGCTTGTTGAAACTATTCTGTAGTATATCGTCCTCCTGTTCCGTTGTTGCTTTTTAGGTTGTATTTGCGCGGTATCTGGAAGGAATGCAGCTTTATAGTAAAAATAGTAAAGCGTAAAAAAGAAAAGCAGGCACAAGAAGAAAAAGAGAAAAGCCTGTACAGCAGAAAGAAGAAGAAAAAGGAAAAAAGGATGGGTATCTTTTTGGAACCATCAAAAGAGATGGCCTGTTTTTACTTAGTCTCTCAATGGTTTCCTTTCCTTTAAAACATCTCTTTGGTAGGAATGTGTTATAACCTACAAGAAAAAGATTCTTATATGGTTTTTATTTATGATAATGCTAGTCAAACCAGTATCCTATTTTAATAAACTACTACTACTACTACTAACAACTCATCGCAGCACCAAGCCGCCTGAGGCCAACACAGCTACGCACACTCCTCCTCCACCCCAATCTATTCAAAGCCTCCCTTTTTACACCCGCCCACGAAGTTCCCATTTCCTTTAAATCTTTCTTTATGACGTCCTCCCACTCCAGACGGGGACGACCTGCTTTCCGTTTAGCCCTAGATGGTTGGCCGAAAAGAAGAATCTTCGGCAATCTGTCATCCTTCATCCGCACAACATGCCCTAACCACTTCAACCTTTCTTTCATTATGGACCTAGAAAGCGGTATTGAACCACATTTTTCGTATAGCCTATTGTTTGAAATACGGTCAGTCAGCTGGGTACCCAGAACAATCCTTAAGCAATTATCTATATTATTACGCTTGCTCATAATCTATAAAACTGAGGACCAAAGGTGTTTGAAAACTTAGGCACTTCTCAATTATTAACCTAAGAGTGAAAATTTGGTCAACACATCCTCTACCTTTTTTAAAACCGCACTGCTCTTCTCTTAAAACTTTGTCTACGGCATCTCTCAGTCTAAAAAGTATCATATTAATAAGTAATTTGCTACTTGCAAAGATCAGACTAGTGCCTCGATAGTTCCTGCGCTCACTTTTATGACCTTTCTTATATAGTGGCTTAATTAATATTTTCCTAAAATCGTTAGGTACTTCCCCTTTTTCAAAAATCATGTTGATAATGTTCAGTAGCTTATTTATAACCTTAGAGCCACCATATTTAAGAAACTCATTTACTACCCTATCAGCATCTGGAGCCTTATTATTCTTTAATCCTTTTAGTATCGTTGCTAATTCCTCCTCACAAAACAAATTTTCCTTCACATCCAAGGTATCACAAACTTTTTTATTTTCCTCTATATTTTTTCCTGCAACTCTATCTCGGTTAAGTAAATTCTCAAAATGTTTGGCCCATCTCGCTTTAGCTTTTTCCTTATCGCTAATTGCCACCCCATTCCTATCTTTAACTGGGGCAAGTCCGGATTGACTACTACCTCTCAATTTGTTAACGTGCCAGTACAATATTTTACTATTATGCCGTCTAGCTCCATCTTCTAAATCCTCGGCAATTTTATCCATGGCCTCCACTTCACATCTCCTTAGTTCAAATTTCAATGCTTTCTCCACTTTCTTTACATTTTTTTTGTTTTCATGCGATCTATCACTCAGATAATTTTTGTACAAGTTCTTTCTCCTTTCTATTAAACTTAAAGCTTTTTCACTAATATGCTTAGCTGCAGTTCTAGCTTTCATCCCTAATACACCTTCAGCCACTTCACCAATTAATTTTCTAAAACTATTCCATCCATCTTCTACCTTGTCAAATTTTAAATTCTACAATTTAATATTCAACTGTTCCTGGAAAGTTTCTCTCAAATTCTCATCCTGGAGTCTACCAACGTCATAACTTCCCGGTAGGTAAATACCCTTCCGATATTTCAGCTTTAAATCAACCCGTGACACTACTAGATGTTGATCTTTACTTTTAACATCAATAACGGCCCTCCTATCTACCCTTGTATCTTGTATCGATCCTGCCAGTCTTCGGTTTACTATAACATAATTAATAAGTTTTGCTGTCTTACCATCACGTGAATACCATGTTAACTTATGAGCCATTTTATGACCAAACACCGTATTGGTTATAACTAGATTGTTATACCTACAAAATTGCAAAAGTCTGTATCCATTACTGTTTTCCTTTCCTACACCAAATTTACCTAAGCTAGGATACCATCTATCCTTATTTCTACCAACCTGGGCGTTAAAATCTCCCATCAATAACATCATATTTCTACCTGGGACCTTGTCTATTTTCTCCTGTAACTGTAAGTAGAATTAATATGAGTCACTAGTATCTCCAACAGTCGGTTCTACAGGGGCGTATACTACTATAACTGATACCTTGAACTTTCTAGTCATAAAATGAGCAATTAGTATTCTATTATTAATACCTTCCCAGCCTAAACAAGACATAGCAGCTTCACAAGAAAAAGACACTTATATTCCTCCTTTCTTTCATAAACAAAAAGTTATCTATGGTATGCTTGTAGACTGCTACTTTTGGAGAACAAATTTCGCCTTTTTGGGTGAAACAAAACACTGGCTAGACACTAAAATAAGAGGCAAATTAACAATTAACGTTTGAAAAACGATATATATATATATATATATATATATATATATATATATATATATATATATATATATATATATATATATATATATATATATATATATATATATATATATACTACTACTACTAACTACTAACAACTCATCGCAGCACCATGCCGCCTGAGGCCAACACAGCTACACACGCTCCTCCTCCACCCCAATCTATTCAAAGCCTCCCTTTTTACACCCGCCCACGAAGTTCCCATTTCCTTTAAATCTTTCTTTATGACGTCCGCCCACCCCAGACGGGGACGACCTGCTTTCCGTTTAGCCCTAGCTGGTTGGCCGAAAAGAACAATCTTCGGCAATCTGTCATCCTTCATTCGCACAACGTGCCCCAGCCACCTCAACCTTTCTTTCATTATAGACCTAGAAAGCGGTATTGAACCACATTTTTCGTACAGCCTATTGTTTGAAATACGGTCAGTCAGCCGGGTACCCAGAACAATCCTTAAGCAATTTCTCTGGAAAACATCTAGCAAATCTTCATCCGCTTTAAGGAGCGTCCATGCTTCAGAGCCATATTTGACCACTGTCATCACTGTAGCTTCTAAGATTCTAATCTTGGTTTGCAGACTTATCTTCCTATTCTTCCAGATTTTTTTAACTGTGAAAAAACACCCTGAGCCTTGGCTATTCTATTTTTAACATCTTCACTGCTCCCACCATCTTTACTAATAATACTACCAAGGTAAGTGAAACTGCCCACCTGATCAATCTTTTCATTACCGAACGTCACCTTTTCATCGTCACTTATTCCTAGCCTTAGTGACTTAGTCTTCCTAACATTAATTTTCAAACCAATACTAGCACCCTTAACTCGCAAAACCTCTAAAACTTCATTCATTTTGCTCAAACTATCATCTAGGATACTTAAATCATCAGCATAATCCAAAACCAGGAGACTTTTTCCTCCCCATTTGATTCCATGGTTTTCCATTGCCTTTCATGTGCTCCTTAAAACGAAGTCCATCAAAATAATCCATATAAAGGGGGATAGAACACAACCCTGCTTAACTCCTGATTTAATACAAAACCAGCTGCTAACCTCATTTCCTACCTTAACCTCAGCAGTGTTATTCTCGTACATAGCACTAATCACTTTAATGTATTTGTCTGGTATACCATACAAGGATAAAACCTTTACTAAAGCTCCTCTATCAACAGAATCGAACGCTTGCTCATAATCTATAAAACTGAGGACCAAAGGTGTTTGAAAACTTAGGCACTTCTCAATTATTAACCTAAGATTGAAAATTTGGTCAACACATCCTCTACCTTTTCTAAAACCGCACTGCTCTTCTCTTAAAACTTTGTCTACGGCATCTCTCAGTCTAAAAAGTATCATATTACTAAGCAATTTGCTACCTACAGAGACCAGACTAATGCCTCGATAATTACCACACTCACTTTTATCACCTTTCTTATAAAGTGGCTTAATTAAGGTTTTCCTAAAATCGTTAGGTACTTCCCTTTTTTCAAAAATCATATTCATAATCTTCAATAACTTCTTTCTAACCTCAGAGCCACCATATTTAAGAAACTCATTTACTACCCTATCAGCACCTAGAGCCTTATTATTCTTTAATCCTTTTAGTACTGTTTCTAATTCCTCCTCACAAAACAAGTCTTCCTTCACATCCAAGGTATCACAAACTTTTTCATTTTCCTCTATATTTTTTCCTGCAACTCTATCTCGGTTAAGCAAATTCTCAAAATTTTCGGCCAATCTCGCTTTAGCTTTTGCCTTATCGCTAATTGCCACCCCATTCCTATCTTTAACTGGGACAAGTCCGGATTTACTGCTACTTCTCAATTTGTTAACATGCCAGCACAATATTTTACTATTAGGCCGTCTAGCTGCATCTTCTAGATCTTCGACAGTTTTATCCAGGGCCCCCACTTCACACCTCCTTAGTTCATATTTCAATGCTTTCTCCACTTTCTTTACATTTCTTTTGTTTTCATATGATCTATCACTCAGATAATTCTTGTACAAGTCTTTTCTCCTTTCTATTAAACTTAAAGCTTTTTCACTAATAATCTTAGCTGCAGTTCTCGCTTTCTTCCCTAATACACCTTCAGCAACTTCACACATTATTTTTCTAAAATTATTCCAACCATCTTCCACATTATCAAATTTTAAACTCTCAAGTTTAGTATTCAACTGTTCCTGGAAAGTTTCTCTCAAATTCTCATCCTGGAGTCTACTAACATCATAACTTCCCGGGAGGTAATTACCCTTCCGATTTTTCAGCTTTAAATTAACCCTTGACACTACTAGATGGTGATCTTTACTTTTAACATCAATAACAGCACTCCTATATACCCTAGTATCTTGTATTGATCCTGCCAGTCTTTAGTTTACTATAACATAATCAATAAGGTTTGCTGTCTTACCATCGCGTGAATACCATGTTAGCTTATGAGCCATTTTATGACCAAACACCGTATTGGTTATAACTAGATTGTTATACCTACAAAATTGCAAAAGTCTGTATCCATTACTGTTTTCTTTTCCTACACCAAATTTACCTAAGCTGGGATACCATCAATCCTTATTTCTACCAACCTGGGCGTTAAAATCTCCCAGCACTAACATAATATTTCTACCTGGGACCTTGTCTATTTGCTCCTGTAACTGTAAGTAAAATTCATCTGAGTCACTAGTATCTCCATCAGTCGGTTCTACAGGGGCGTATGCAACTATAACTGATACCTTGAACTTTCTAGTCATAAAATGAGAAATTAGTATTCTATTATT
>NC_142803.1:69338533-69399688 GCF_049724085.1 Artemia sp. Qi Xiang Cuo
ACTTAAATTGAATATTCAAATCAAGCTTGAAACGAACAAAAATCTCTACAAACAATAGTGTGGACTTTGCCTCCTTCTCTTACTATAAAAGTCTGAAACTTACTGCGTGGTTGGTGCTTCACTGAAAACCAATTGTATTACAAATATTGTTTTTTGCACTTAATATTGAAAATAAACATCATAACTATATTAAAATTTTGAACTGATCAGCTTTAAGCAATTAATATCATTATACATCAAATATTCAGTTTAATTTTTTAGTTCTTTCTAAAGTTGTTCAAGACGAACATAGTTTCACTATAAACAAGAGTTTGGATACTGCCTCCTTCCTTAACTGTAAATAAAAACCACAAGTCTACTGCCTCATTGGCGCTTCCCTGATAACGAATTGTATTTCAAATATTTTCTTTTGTAGTTAATATTGAAAATAAACAGTAAAATTACAGTAAAATTTTGAACTGACCAGCTTTCAACTGATATTTGTAAAATTGTTTAAGACCCCTAAAATTGTCCCATTCCTCAACTGTAAAAACCTAAAGACTACTTGTCATTGGCGCTTCACCGAAAACGAATTATATTCCAAGTATTTTCTTTTCCAGTTCTTACAGCATTAAAAATGAAAATAAAATTACAGTGCAATAAAATTTAGAACTGATGGATCTTTAAACAATTAATATATTATACATCAAATATTCAATTTGATTTTGCTTCTAAGTTCCAAGACTGTTCAAGACATATAGTTTTCAGCAAAGCACCAATGAGACAGTGGTCCTTAGAGTTGTGCAGGGAGAGAGGGAGGTGATACCGAAACTTTTGTTTGTAGTGATTTTTGTTTGTTTCAAGCTTGATTTGCATATTCAATTTAAGTTTCACTCGTTTTAAGATTTATTTATTCATTAACATTTATATCTATTGTATGTTTGTTTGCATTGATTGTTTGTTTAGTTTCTGTTCGTTTCGAGTTTCATTTACGCTTCGATAGCAAAATATTTTTTTTTGTTTTAAGCTTGATTTTATATTCAATTTAAGCATTACTCGCTTTAAAATCTATTTATTCATTTATATTATTACATAGTGTATGTTTTTTGCTATGACTGTTAATTTAATTTCTGTTCGTTTTGGGTTTTATTTATTTTTTAATAGTAATTTCTGGTCGTTTTGAGTTTGAATTTTAACAGGTATTTGTATCTGCTAAGCTTAAGTTTAAAATGACCTTTACTTTTCTTTTGAAAAATGATTTTTCGGAAAGTTTTTTTAATTAATAGCATACAAAAAGACATCAAATGACGTTTTGACTTTCATCCTAGCTAAATTATTTCGCCACCTAGAAATTTAGAGGGGAGTCTTTAATAGAAAGAGAAGCTACATGGGGTGTAACATGTATCCTGAAATGGTATCTTAAATACCATCTAGCACTTGGTCACGATCAACTACATTTTCTGACAAATCAGAATAGTCACTTTCTGAACTTCATGAGCTCATATTTATTCACTAGTTAGATTTTCACTAATATAGGAATCAACAGATTTTGTAGATTTGAATTTTCACAAATGAAAAGCATTGTCAGATTCAATGGAATTCTTTTCCGTTTCACAGTTTTTCCATTTTTTTTTTGTTGGCAACATTGTTCATACAAATATTCGCAGACGTTCTAACTTAATATTGGTTATAGCACCTAAAAGAAAATTTGCTGTAAACATGGGTTTCCAGGTATACATAGTCCTAGGATAGATCTTGTAGGCTAAATATTTTTTCACTTTGGTGTCCTTGGTACTTTAAGATACGGTCTTTTGATAATCTAAATGCACATAGTGTCTTTTGTTAGTTGGAATTTGTCACAAATATTCTCTCAACATTTTACCTTCATTGACTTAGCCTTAATAATGCTAGTATCACGGCAGTTTCAGTGATGGTAGAAGTAGTTGTAGTGATAGTTTTGTATTTGTTTACTGATAGCAACAGTAGTAGTCATAGCATTAATAGCGGTAGTAGCATGAACATCTTTCCAGATGTTCAGTTAAACATCGATTTCATGATGCCCCAGAAGTTTCATCTTGGCTTGGTAAGTCGTTCCAAAAATATAGCTGATGTGCAGTTTCGATCTCCTTTTGATGCTTCTTTCATCTTAGTACTCTAAGCCTTACAAGTTGATGCAATTGAAGTATTAGTTGGAGTAGCTTAGCAGCAGTAGTAGTATTAGTAAAAGCAGCAGTGGTAATAGTGTTAGTAATGATATGCATGTATTACCTTTTTGTCAATATATGTTTCCCTTTAAGCATTCTTTGAAAGTTCCAACTTAATTCCTAAATCCATTCTTGAGATACGCCCTTTTGACAATCTGCATATATAGTGTTTTGATTTAGTTCAAATTCCCCTCAATATTCTGTCAAATTTTCAGCTTCATACCCTTAGCCTAAATTGTACTTGTATCTTAGTAGTTGTGGTAATAGTCAGAACAGTACTAGCAGTAAAAGTGTATTATTATTCATAGTATTAACAGTCGTGGAAGCAGCATTGATAGTAGCAGTATCAGGTACATTTTGCTTTTTGGTAAACTGGATTTTCCACTCATGCTACCCCTGATGTTTCCTTTTGATATGATAAACCGTTCCAAAATATTGCTGATACGCTCGTATTAGCAATCTGCATGCCCACAATATGCTTTAATTTAGTTCAACTTTCCCCTAAACGTTCCGTCAGATATTTATTTCAAGATTTTCAGCCTCAGTAAAACCTGCTACAAAAGAAGTAGTTTTGTTGATAGTAGTGGTGGTGGTTATGGTAGTAGTGTGCAAAGTGTTGCAAATGTACAAATATTGGTCAGTTAATTTTATCCCTTATCATTTCCTGTAAGTTCCAAGTTAATATACTCAGTCATTCCTGAGCTACGCCCTCTTTGAAAACGCATTTGCACATAACATGTTTTGATTTAGTTCAACACTTCCCTCAACATTCCTTAAAAGACTCACCTTAATGCCTTTCATATTATAGTCAAACATGCATGCCCTTTCTCGGTAATGTATACTATATGTAAACAATTATCAAATCGCCTAACTTACAGCCCCCCCTCTGAGGCCGGAGGGGGGGGGTGGCCTCGCCCTAGAGCAAAATTACTTAATCTTTCAACAATGCTGAACAAAAATAGATGTCTCAAAACTTTATTTGGATGTTTGTATTGGGAAATGATGGACGTGGGGGAGGGGGGTTAGTTGTTCTCAAATCACTTTTGAGTCTTAAAAAGAGCACTATAAATTTCAGCTTCAAATCAAATGAACCCCATCTGAAGTTTATGCGACAAACCGTTCCATAAAAACCTTATATGCTCCCAAGGCATAACTTACAACTCTTTCCCCACGGATGTGGGGGCTTGTGTCAGCCCTGGTGGCATTGTTATGTGTTCTTTAGACTATTTTGTTTTAAAATTGATATTTCACAATTTCAATCAGATGTGTTTCGTGAAAAGAGGGATAGTTAGGATGGGGGCTAGTTGACCTCCATAACATTTGACTCTTAAACTAAAACTGCCAAGTTTCAACCAAATGAGCCTCCCCTTAAGTTTATGCAACCACCCCTTCAATAAAAAGATGCCCTATATTACTTTTAACTCTTAAAAGGGGATTAGAACTTCTGAATTTTAACCAAATGAGACTCCTCTAAAGTTTATACATCCATCTCTTCCATATAAACCTTAAATGCCCCGGACATAACTTAAAACCCATAACCCTATGCTCCGGGGGTTTGTTTCATCCCAAAAGCCTTGTTGTATGATCTTTGGGCTATTTTGAATGAAATGGCTTTCTCAAAATTTTAGTTGGATTGATTTTGGGGAAATACTACTTTTGTGTGTGTGGGTGGGGGGGGGTAGCTCCATGGGCGTAGGCAGCATCTTGTGTAGAGGGGGGCACCCATGTTTGGGATGACGGGGGAAGGGATACTAATACTTCCCGAGGTCCTATGAATATAGGTCCTTAGAAAGTTCTCATTCTATTATTTAGCTGAAACCCAGCCTTCAACATTTTACATCTTCTACTTTTCCCGCAGCAGTATAACATAAGAGACCCACTATCCTACTTCCAATTTCCAAAAAACATAAACACCACAAAAGCGATTTGACACAAATCACATTATGGCTAGATAACAGCTTCTTCTAGGAATTCAACTCAAAAGTTTACAGTTTGGCAAAATTAAATACTAATATTGGTAAAGGGGAGACTGGCCCACGTCTAGCCAAAGCAAACAGTTTCAATACAAAAACTTATGGGGCTTCTGGTGGATTATAAACGCTCTGACAGATTGCAGTGTATTTTTTTAAAAAGTCTGACCTTAATTAATACTTTTACCAAAAATTTCAGATTGGATCAGGTTTTATGGTGATTAACTCTGGAATTTTGTTCAATTTTGTCTGAAAGCCTACGCCTAATTACGAATACTAGAAAACTCACATTGTATTCTCCTATTAAAAACTCACATTGTATTCTCCTATTATTTGCCTGTTTTTGGCAGCTTCCGAGACGTGCCATCTTCACCAGTTTGCTGTTAGTATTTTTTCATCCTGTGGGATAGTGAACTCCCATGTTCGGCTACAATACCCAGGGTAAATTCGGCTTTCCGTACCAAGGTGTCCAAAAGTGGGCTATGCTTGTAAAAGCTGTGTAAACAGCATATTTAAAGGTTGAAGGCAAGCTTAATACCCAAAACTGTGTTATTTCTGGCGTTGTTTAATCCTGTCAGAACAGTAGGTGAACTGAAGTTCTTTTTTTTCTGGTGATCCAGGTGGATCACAAGGTGGCTGTGATCCAGAAGAAAATAAAAGAGCAGTTTTTTCTGTCTTATTCTACAAGAAGTCAGTTGGATTCTCTGGAAGTACCATGGGTGTCCCTAGAGGAACGCTGCAAGACTATATAAAAAAAAAGTTGAGAAGCTGAATATCCCTCTAAAAAGTCTGGACCTGAATTTCCTTACATCCTGTTATAACCCATGATTAATATTTACAGAGGAACAAGCAAAAAGACTAAAAACTTACTTGAAAACGATAGCTGATATGCTTTCGACTGTATTCCCCTAGAAGTGTGTAAATTTGCATACACTTATGCCATTATTAAGAGTATAAAAGTACCGGATAACGGAACTGCAAAGGCAGTGGAAACAGTGTAGGAATTACAGGTAAAGATTGGTACCGTGGTTTTATGGATTGACTTAAAACTCTATCAGTAAGAACACCAATAAGTACAAGCTTATGACGGACAACTGCTTTCAACTGTCACAGTGTAGGAGCTTTCTTTAACAACCTGGATTGAGGCCCATATAAACACATGTTCAGACCACAAGACATTGGAAGTTTTGACGAATCAGGTCTGAAAAAATCCACAAGCCTAGTAAAATCATTGCACAGCGAGGGCAGAAGTAAGTAGGGAAGGTCAGGTCAGCAGAAAGAGATCAGTTGACCACGATTTGTGCTGGTGTTAATGTGTTGGGAACACAGTCCCTCCTCTACTTATTTCCCCACAAAAACAGTGTCCGGAAATTTTACTCAGGGGAACTTTACCAGGAACCATCATGATCAGCTCAGAAAATACTTCTGGCTGGATGACTGCCTCTCATTCTTTGCTTTACTTGCAGCATTTTATCAATCAAGTTAAACCCAAAAAAATCAACAGGAAAAAAATATGAAAAACTCAGAAGTGCTCACTGACACCCCTATAAAAGAATGCATTACTACTAGGATAAAAGCTGTATCTGCCAAAAAACCCTAGTCCTGGAACGGAAGAAAGTCAGACAATTGATAAGACTAAAAAGCAGAAGGCGGGTCTCTGGCAACAAGAGTTACAGATAGAACGACGATTCTGAGATAGATGATCCTGTATACAATAACTTTTTAGACCCCAGCATAGACATTGAAGACAAACCCCCAACAAGCAACTTCTAATTTTACACTGAGAAAGTCAAGGCTGGTGATTACATTCTGATTGACCTGAAGTACAAGAAAGGGACTTCCGTTCACAATGATATCATTATCAAAAGTAGCAACTGAAAAACTTAAGGTCCTCTTTTGGAAAAAGACTGGAGTAAGAGAATTTGTGCTAACTGACGAGATGAATAGTGTCTTAAAGACAGAAGTTGAAATAAAACTGCCTCCACTGAAAGGTAGAACACCAAGATTAGCGGAGCGGCTTACTTTTGGTGTTGATCAGTCAATGTATAATTTGAAATTAATACTCTTCATTTTTTTTTAAACCTTAATGAAATTCATTTTGTAGTTTTTTATGCTGACCATATTCTTTCTTAATTTTGTAGCCGAAAAACAAGCTTTAACGTTCCCCTGGTCACTTTTCTTTTTCTTTTGTCCGGCGGCCAAACGTATGGCAGAGACGAATGAACCAGTGCCGGGATGGCCCAGGTTTGGCACTCTTGACCACTTGGATAGAGAGGTATCCAGGTGGAAAAACAGCGGAGTATTTCTAATTGTCTTTTTCAAGGATGGTATTGAATGAGTTACTTTTGCTTTGACATGCTCAGCAACTTCTTATCGCTTGAATCAATTCATGGAGAATTAAATAAGTCAAAATCAGCCGATCGTGGGCCAGTCTCCTATCGATATTTCGGACTGAAACTCAATATTGAAGATTGAAACGTAAATGTTGATATCGCAAACCATACTTGGACATTTCTGTTTATTTCCAGCTTTTTTAACCATCTATCAGGTAACATCCAACAAAAAAAATCCAACATACGAAAAGTTCTCGCCAATATCTATCGTAAATTTGAAGTTCTGGGGGGGGGGCCGCGGCCCCCCTGCCCCCCCTTCCCTACACCCATGGGTAGCTGCCCTTCGATCGCTTTAACTCTTAAAAAGGGCACTAGAACTTCTGATTACTAATCCAATAATCCCCTTTCGAAGCTTATACTACCACTCTTTCTATAAAAACTTATATGGCTCCCAGGGCGTAACATATAATTTTCACCCTGAGGGCTGTGGGGGTGTCATCCTAAAAGACATAATTTCTGGACTGCGGATTTTCAACTACGCTGAATAAAACAACTATCCCAAAATTTTGACTGTATATGTTTGACTGCCAGCTATGGAGATTGCCAGCAAGTTAGCACTGAAAACATAATTCTCACTTTTTGTGTGTAATATATTTAAGGACAAAACATTTTTTTCTTGTTTTTCAATGTTTCGCTTCTCACATTAAAAAAAGTTTTATTTTAATTGGCTTATTTTTTTGAAAATTGTTCTGTAATTTTTCGGATTTTTGTAATTGTGACTTTTTTAGAATGACTACTAAGAAAATTAGAGCGTGAATTTAATGTAGGGTGTAATAGAAAGGGAGAAATATTATTGATTATTACTGGAAAGACAGTTATAAGTTGCAGAAACATACCTGGAAGACAGAATTTTTATTTGAATTGTTTAAATATGCAGAATTTCAGACTGTTGAGGGGGGAGCGTAAGGGCTGTTTGTTTTTCTCCAGAGCTAAATAACAAAACAGAGTCTACAAATTTTCATGGCTGTTTCCCTTATATACTATTAAGCTGTGCTTCAGACCTGCTCGTCATCAAATATCACTATTAAGGTCGTTTTGACATCTATCACAAGAATTTTCTACTGAAATCAATAGTCTGAAATTTTGTCTCTCGAAGGAGTGTCCCAAAGACGAAAACATTATTAGCATGGATTAAAAGAAAAACGGAGTAAAAATACCTTCGTCAACAAAAAGGTGAAATTTCTATTTAGCACAAACATAAGTTTGTTCAAATATCAATATAAAAAGAGGACAGTTGAGAGTTTTCATACAAATGTCCATCTTCAAAACTGTACTTTAATAACTAGGCCTACTGCTTACGATTTTGCTGGTTCAATGCCCTTTAGATGCTGGTAATTTTGCGGCGAATATATTCTTCTGAGTAAACATTATAAAAGAGAATTTTGACTTGTTAGATTCAAAAAGTTTCTATATATCGAATTTACAAGACTTTCCAGTAAAATTTGCCAATAAAAGTATTTCAAAAAGTAAAATAGGAATAGAATAGATTTATTTATTTGTTAAAACCCTTCTAACCATCAAGGATAAATTTGTTGTTTTTTGTTATTGTTCTTTTTTCTATAGATGCAGCATTTGTGTAATGTTTTTTTTTTTGATTAGTGTTGCTTTAATTTCGGTTTATTAGATTTCTTCGTTAATTTAATGATTTTTTTTTATAGGGTCAATCCGTTCTACCCTGGGCTGTTCTGATCGCATTACTCTAACGCAAATCTCAGGCCCAAAACCGATTGTTATGGTGAGAAAACTGAAAAAGAGGGCTATAGAAGAATTAACAGCAGGCATCTGGCGTTGTGATTCCTGTGGAAAAGCAGAGAAATCCTTTTTGATGTTAGATCTTCACATAGACACTGGGTGTGAAGAGCTTTCATAGATAGAATGTGTTATCTGTCCAGCTGTAGTTCATGATTACAGAGATTTCGTTGTTCATATTCTGCAGCACCGAATGGGGGAAAGAAGAAGATGTCCTATATGTTTACGAGAATTTATTGGTGATATGAGACAACATCTTTTTTTGCAAGGACACTTTTCACAAAATGTATTTGAACTAAACATGCAAGGGAATATATCGCTAGTTTCTCCACATGATCCGTCTACAAGCGTCTCCTTAAATTTGTTTGAATCTAAAACTGAAGCCAAAGACTTAAATAATCAGAAAACATTTTTGAATAGTGGCTTGTTTAGTGAAAAGCAGAGAAAATTTAAAAAACATCAAGTAATACAGACTGGAAAAAAACTTCATAAATGTGGGGTGTGCCAGAAGAGTTTTTCTAGCTCAGACTCTTTGAATAGGCACCAAAGACTACATACAGGTCATAAACCATATAACTGTGATACATGTCAGAAGAGTTTTTCTCTATAAAAAAATTTTAGAAATCACCAAAGAGTACATACAGGTGAGATACAAAATACATCTGATATATGTCAGAATAGTTTTTCTACATCAACCAATTTGAAAATGCACCAAAGAGTACACACAAGTGAAAGACCATATAAGTGTGACATATGTCAGAAGAGTTTTTCTACACCAAACCAATTGAAAATACACCAAAGAGTACAGTAAGGTGAGAGACCATATAAATGTGATATATGTCAGAAGGGTTTTTCTCAATCAAGCTTTTTGAAAACACACCAACGAGTGCATACAGGTGAGAGACCATATAAGTGCAACATATGTCAGAAGAGTTTTTCTGAATCAGGCTCTTTGAAAAAGCACCACAGAGTACATACAGGTGAGAGACCATATAAATGTGACATATGTCAGAAGAGTTTTTCTAGAACAGATTCTTTGAATAAGCACAAAAGAGTGCATACAGGTGAGAGGCCATATAAATGAGACATATGCCGGAAGACTTTTTCCGTATCAGGCTCTTTGAAACCTCACCAAATAGTTCATATAGGTGAGAGACCATATAAATGTGACATATGTCAGAAGACTTTTTCTGATTCAAGCTCTTTGAATAAGCACCGAAGAGTGCATACAGGTGAGAGACCATATAAATGTGACATATGTCAGAAGAGTTTTTCTGATTCAGGCTCTTTGAATAAGCACCGAAGAGTGCATACAGGTGAGAGACCATATAAATGTGACATGTGTCAGAAGAGTTGTTCTACATCAGGCATTTTGAAAAGGCACCAAAGAGTACATACAGGTGAGAGACCATATTAATATGACATATGTCAGAAGAGTTTTTCTGAATCAGGCTCTTTGAATAAGCACCGAAGAGTGCATATAGGTGAGAGCATATTTAATGAATTTTAGAAGTTTTATTGAACAGAGCAGTTTCATTAGACACCAAGACTTGTGCGACAAGAGTTCATACTTGTGTTATATAGTGTTACCAAAACCATTTAGAAATGAAGCATTTTGGAGTATTTCATTTGAATGATCATCAAACAACTCATTTTAGGAAAAGAGCGAGTCTTTATCAAAAAGTTCGTGATAACAAACTGTAAGTAAGGAGCGATTAGGCTTAATAGTAACCAAAACTCTTACAAACGGAATCAGCTTATTATGCCAATTCCAAATATATGATTAATTAAGTTTCGTTCTACCAATCAAAATTTAAGAGCCAAAGAAAAATTTGCCTGATTTTTAAAATAGGGGGAAAACACACCCTAAAAGTCAAGAAATCTTGACAAACACACCATCAGATTCTGTGTACCTGAGAACCCTATTATAGAAGTTTTAAGCTCTTAAATACAAAAATTTGGTATTTTGGCCGAAAGACAGATCTTGGATGCGTGTTTATTTGTTTTTTTTTGGAATTATTGTTGTGTCTTAATGGTCCTAGAAAATCGGAAGATTAGAAACTAAAATCTTTCAAATTAAAGTATTATTTTTGATTTTTAAGGCTGCATCGTCTTCAAGAAATTTTACGGGGAGGGGCAATTTTCAGTGAGGAGGGAACCTGACTAGTTGCGGTGTACTTTATGTTGGATCAAATTTTCATGGAAGAGTTTTTCTTGCTGTGAGGAGGGGATTTATTTCATGGAGGATGAGCAGAATTACCTGTATTATTTGAAAAACGAACAGAAATCAAATTTTTAAATACAAGTTTTTTTTTTATTGAAAGTAAGGAGCAACATTAAAACTAAAAACGAACAGAAATTATTCTTTATATGAAGGGCTGCCCCCTCCTCAATACCTTGCTCTTTACGCTAATGTCTGACTGTTTGTCCCAATCTTTTAAGAACAGCCGCAGAAACACAGGCACCATTTGACTAGTAAATGAAAATCTCTTAAAGCTGCTAACAGCTTTAGATAACTCTATCAGACAACTCATTCTAAGAAAAGAGTGAGTCTTTAGAAACAAAAAACAAAAATACTGGATATTTTGGTTACATGCACAGTGACCGTCATGTGAGAAATACTGCGGATCAGCAGAAGGATATATCCCTATTCAAACTTTAATTGATCGTCATAGGAAGGTCTTCGAAATTACCTAATATGTAAAACAGTATGAATGAATTTTAAGCATTCAGATCAAAGCAATTTTGTGGCTGAATTCCAGCTGCGAAATCTTCACCAATCTACTTGTGGCTGTTTAGAATTCGCACTTACTCAAGGACACCCAAATGAAAAAATTCCCCGTTTTGCACCCTTAAACATCCCATCTTCTGATCAGTTTGAAATATTCTCATCCCCCCATTATACCATTGGCTAGTTTGCATGTAAAAGATCCCTTTTTGTGTTTGCAAGAGACTGTTTCTTAGATTATTTATCACTAGAATATTTCGTGATGCATCTACGAATTGAAATTTCACTTGTTTTATTTATTGTTCATTAACGTCATACGGCACTGAATTTCGTAATTTTAAGTGTTTTCTTATTTAGTTAAATTGTGATTATTTTTTGATAAATCAGTTTTTGATAAAAGGTCATTTTAAAAATCGTTTATGAGTCTTCTAGCTGCTTCAAAATAAGTCCAGTTTTTTTTTTCAGAAGAATGGCAAGAGCACTGCAAATCTATCTCTTGCTTATTGCTTGCTAGTCTCTTGCCTTTTTAGAGCCTGGGGTTGGGAACTGAACCGTTTAATGCTTCTGAATCCGATAGTTTATTCAACGGTTTTATATTATTTATTGCTAGAATATATCGTGCTACATCCAGGCATTGAAACTTCATGTATCTTTTGTTGTATTTTTTGTTCATTTAAGTCATATGGCCCTGAGTTGTGTAAGTTCCAGTATTTTCTTATTTATTTAAATTGTGATTTTTTTTTTTTGCTAAAAGATCATTGTGAATATCGATTATGATTCTTCTGGCTGCTTCAAATAAGTCCAGTTTTGTGGCCTGACTGTTGCAGAAGAATGGCAAAAGCCCTTCTTGCAATTAACACTGTCTCTTTATTGCCTGGTATTGGGAACTGAACTGTTGAATTCTTCTGAATCCGATAGTTTATTTGTGTTTCATAAAAAGAGACTTCCAAGACAGAATAAGGCTATATGAATCTTCATATCAAACAGTTCGTGGGAAAGAAACGGTAAGTAAGGAGCGACCCGGCTCAATAGTAAACAAAAGTCTAAAAATGGAATTTGGTACCAATAGATACATGAAAAGAATTAAATTTTAATGCTGATTTAAAAATATATCAGTTTCATCAAGTTTAGTCCAATCTATTAAAAGTTACGCACCTTGGGAAATTTTGCTTATTTTCGAAAAAAGGGGGAAACCCCCCTAAAAACTATATAACTTTAATGAAAATTACATCATCAGATTTAGCGTATTAGAGAACTCTACTATAGAGTTTTCAAGCTCCTATCCACAAAAATGTGGAATTTTGTATTTTTTGCCAGAAGAAGGATCACGAATGCATGTTTATTTGTTTTTTTTTCCAGGGATGATCATATCGTCCCAGTGGTCCTAGAATATCGTGGGAGGGCTCATTGGAACGGAAATTAAAAGTTCTAGTGCCTTCTTTAATTGACCAAAAAAAATGGAGGGCAACTAGGCCCCCTCCCATTCTCATTTTTTTTCCAAAGTCACCCGATAAAAATTTTGAAATAGCCATTTTGTTCAGCATGGTCGAAAATAGGATAACTATGTCTTTTAGGATGACTTAATCCACCAAAGTCCCCGGGGATAGGGCTGAAAGTTTTGAACTTTACCTAATGTTAATATATAGTATTGGTTATTGGGAAGTATACAGACGTTTTCAAGGGGGATTTTTTTCTGGTAGTGGGGAGGGGGTCGGGGGTTATGGGGGAGGATCTTTCCTCCCACAAAAAGGGCTCATTCGATTGGAAATTTGAATGGCTAGTTTCCGTTTTAGTAGTCGAAAGTGATTCGAAGACAACTAACACCCCTCCCATGCCCACTATTTCCCCAAAAATATCCATTCAAAATTTTGAGATAGCCATTTTGTTCAACATGGTTGAAAGTTCTGGAAATTATATCTTTGAGCGGGACACTCCCCCCACAGTTTTCAGGTCAAGGGTTATAAGTTATGTCCTGGGGGTATATATAGTTCTTATGGAAGGTATGCTCGTATAAACTTATGAGAGGGCTCATTTGATCTGACATTAAAAGTTCTAGTTAACTTTTTAAGCGTCAAAAGATATCGGTGAGTACCCAGCTTCCTCCCCCCCCCCTACAACCTTTTTTCCCAATTGTATCTAATAAAAATTTTGAGATAGCTATTTTGTTAAAAATACTTCATAGATCATATAACAAAAACATCAGTGCCGACAAAACCCCCGAGCCTAGGGGAAGGTGTTGTAAGTTATGCCCTGGGGACATATATGGTTCTTATGGAAAGGATGCTCACGTAAACTTCAAATAGGCTCATTCGATTGGAAGTTGAAAGTTCTAGTTCACTTTTTAAGAGTCGAAAGAAATTGAAGGCACCTAGCCCCCCCCCATCCACGCCCTTTTTCCTCAAACCTTTCTGATAACAACTTTGAGATAGTCATTTTTTTTTTAAAGTTCAAGACCATATAACGAAAGTTCCGGTGTCGAAACAGGGCCCGAGGGCAGGCGTTGTAAGTTATGTCCTGGGGGAATATATAGTTCTTACGGAAGGCATGCTCGCAAAAACTTCAGAGAGGGCTCATTTGATTGGAAATTGAAAGTTCTAGTTCGGCTTCTGAGAGTCAAAAGAGATTTGAGGGCAACTAGCCCCCCCCCAAGCCCCTTTTTCCCGATTATATCTGATAAAAATTTGGATATAGCCATTAAGTCAAAAAGTGTTCAAAACTCAGATAAAAAAAAACTCAGGTGCTGACACGACCCTCCAGGGCCTGGGGGCAGGCGTTTTAAGTTATGTCCTGGGGCATATATGGTTCATATGAAAGGGATGCTCGTACAAACTTCAGAAGGCTCATTTGGTTGGAAATTGAAAATTCGAGTTCACTTTTTAATAGTCAAAAGAAATCCGAGGGAAACTAGCCCCCCACACCTTCTTTTTCCAAACCCATATGATGAAAATTTTGAGATATACCATTTGTTAAAAAAAAAATAGTTCAAAGGTCGGATAAGAAAAACTGGTGTCAATACAACCCCCCAGGACCCGGGGGAAGGCGTTCTAAGTTATGCCCTAGAAGTATGTATGGTTCTTTTGAAAGGGATGCTCGTATAAACTTCATAGAGGGCTTATTTGATTGGAAATCGAAAGTTCTAGTTCACTTTTCAAGAGTCAAGAGCTTTAAGGGCAACTAGTCCCCCCCCCACGCCTTTTTCCCACAAAACCATCCGCTACAAATTTTGAGATAACCAGTTTTTTAAAAATTGTTCAAAAATTAGATAACAAAAACTCCGGTATCAACGCACCCCCCCCCCGGGGGGGAGGCGTTGTCAGTGGTGCCTGGGAGCGTATATGGTTCTTATAAAAGGGATGCTCGTATAAAGTTCAGAAAGGGCTCATTTTATTGTAAATTGAAAGTTCTTGTTCACTTTCTAAGAATCAAAAGATATCCAAGGGCAACTAGCTTCCCCCAAACACCCTTTTTCCTCAAAGTTATGTTATACCGTTTTTAAGATAGTCATATCATTAAAAATAATTCGATGGTTAGATCAGAGAAACTCTTGTGCTGACGCAGTACCCCTCGGGCCCGGAGGTAGGCGTTAAGTATTACGCCGAGGGCATATAGGATTGTTATGGAAGGGATGCTCGTTGAAACATCGGAGAGTGTTCAGTTGATGGAATATTGAAAATTCTTGTTCACTTTTTAAGATTCAAAAGAGATAGGAGGGCAACGAGCCCCCCCCCCACCTCTCAAATGTATCAGATAAAAATTTTGAGATAGACATTTTGTTAAAACTAGTTCAAAGTTCAGACAAAAGAGACTCCAGGGTCATCACAGCCCCCCCGGGTCTGGTGGTAGGCGTGGTAAGTTATGCCTTAGGGGCATATATGGTTTTTACGGAAGGGATACTCGTATAAAGTTCAGTGGGGGCTCATTAGATTGGAATTTGAAAGTTGTAATTCACTTTATGAGAGTAAAAAGTGATCGGAGGGCAGCTAGCCTCTCCCGCACTCCATTTATTTTTTTTCCCAGAGGCACTTCATATAGAAGGAGTATAAACTTAAGGAGATTCATTTAATTGGAAATCGAAAGTTTTAGTACCCTTATTATGAGTCAAAGTTGATCCAAGGGCACCTAGGCCCGTTCCCCAGGCCATTTTTCCTCAAATATATAGGATTGAAAATCTGAGCTAGCCATTGCATCTGATAAAATTTTTGAGATAAGTGAAACTTTGTAAGTCTTTAAACGAGTGAAACTTAAACTGAATATGCAAATCAAGCTTGAAACGAACAGAAATCACTACAAACAAGAGTTTGGGTATCGCCTCCTTCTCTCATTGTAAAGGTCTAAAACCTACTGCGTCATTTGCGCTTTATTGAAAACCAATTTTATTACAAATATTGTCTTTTGTACTTAATATTGAGAATAAATATTAAAATTATAAAAAAAATTTGAACTGATCAGCTTTCGGCAATTAATATCATTATACATCAAATATTCAGTTTAATTTATTAGTTCTTTCTAAGTGGTTCAAGACGAAGATAATTTCACTACAAACAAGAGTTTAGGTACTGCCTCCTTCCTTAACTAAATAAAAACCCAAAGCCTACTGCGTCATTGGCAATTCACTGAAAATGAATTTGCACATTCAAGGGGTGAGGGCGGGTAAATTTGAATTTCTGATAGCAGTGACTATTATATTCGTAAAGAGCAACAAGCAAAAAAGGCATCGAGTGGTATGTTCACTTCATTTGTAAGTCAATAATATGAACTGCCAAAAATTTACCGCCCCCCTCCCCCAAAGACTTTAATAAGGTAAAGTTTAATAAGACTTTAATAAAACATACATTTATCATTTAATAATTTAAACAAGATGTGCCTAGAAATCCTAGAAAATTTTTCGCTTGTTGGGGCCCCTTGCCCCAAGGTTCCACTACATTCATACCTGAAAAGGGTGATAGAAGATTCGATTGTTGGGAACGGCAGCCCCACCTTTGTTTGCAGTGATTTCTGTTTGGTTGGTTGGATCCGAGGGTAACGGTGATCCGAGTGTTGAGGGTAACTAGCCCCCCCCCCCACGCCCATCATACCCCCAAACACATCCAATCTAAATTTTTAGATAGTCATTTTGTTCAGCGTAGTTGATTTCCAGACAGAAAATATGTTTTTGAGGAGAAATTTTGCACTTTACTGAAAACAATATAAATGTTATTACTTTTATAACTTTAATAAATCAAATAATTTTAACATTTTGATTACTAAATATCAGTATATGTATATTAAACTGACAGTGTACATTCATTTGTACTTTTTCAGCAAATTGCGAATTTTGTTCCGGCCCTGGAAAGGCATAGGGGTTTTGGACTCAACCTATGTTAATTACTGCTCGTTTTGAGTTTGACTCGGTTATTTATTTTAATTTCTGTTTGATTTGGGTTTCATTTATTTGTCGATGCTGATTTGTGGTAGTTTCGAGCTTGGTAGATTATTTAATTTTATTTTTGCTCATTTTTTGTTTAATGGAGTTATTCACTTTTCTTTGAAAAACTTGTTTTGTGGAAATTTTTTTAAAATTAATTTCGTAAAGACTAGCTACATTAGATCAAAATCGCCATGGAATCTTGACCCTGACAAAGCAAGTAAATGCCTTCAAGCTTAAGATGTGTACTTGGGTATGACAGCTCACGAACTGCTTCAAACCTTGCTGTCAATGCAAGAGCAAAAGCAAATGAACCTGAAGTGAAAATCATCTATGAATGGGCTCGTAAATTATTTGTAGAGACGGTGAAGACAATTAAGCAGCGATTCTCGTTTGAGGACGAACTGTTTACGCTATTTGAGATCCTTGACCCTACAAAAGCTTTGGACATAGGTGCAATCGGTCTTCTGCAAACGATTCTACAGAGATATAGTGCACTGTTGTGGGATGGAAGAAAGATAATAGAGGAATGGCGGGGTTTACTGCTTTTTGATCTTCCAAATGTGACAGATGTCTGTGATTTTAACGTCACCTGGCTTGAATTAAAACATCAAATGGTACTTAGAGGTTCTCTAACATAATCAGGATTGTTCAATGTTTCAAGACCCTGTCAATTTTCGAACTGTGTTGTAGAATGGTTCTTGTCAACATTGAAAGATGTTAAAACAGATCATAGAAACTCATTTAAAAGTGTAACCCTTACCTCAATTATGCTGGCCAAGTCTGGAATGTAAAAAAACATATGTCCCATGATTTAAAGTTCAATCGCCCCCCCCTCCCTCTTAAAAAGAATCAAAGTTTAAAAGCCATCGCGACGGCGGAAATGTGTGTTAAGTGTAGTTAAAAAGTGCAGATAAAAAAGGAAAAAATTTTGAAAGTTTGTTTTTCATTTGAGGAAAAAGAGAATTTTATATGATTTTTTTTAAATATATGAGGTGAAAAAGAATAAAAGTGAGATTGAATAAGATGCAGATTTTTTTTTTGGGGGGGGATGGTAAATATTCATATGTTACCATTGAGGGAGGACGGACAGAGCTATTAGACGGACAGTGTAAAAGTTTGACTTTTGAAAATAAAAAGGTTCCTATGCGACAGAATATTGTCAGATTTGTCGGTTAGAGTCGGAAATTTGTTGGATTTGAGACCAGTTTTAGACAAGTGTGGTGTCGGAAAAAATATTGGATTTTCTTTGGTATGGTGTCGGAATTTTCAGACTTTTTAAACTGACCAATCGGAAATATACAGTAGAAGCACTGCGCTCTCAACAGTTCACAGAAGAACCTTAATTTGATGATCCGTCATTTTTTTTAAATGTTAATTTAAAAAAAATTACCCGATGATATGCTCATTCAAGCAAAAAAAGATCTTGCTTTACTTTTAACAAAGCTGAACATTGATACACAGTCATATGAAAAATAAATCAACAACACAACACATATCAATACTCCAGTGGAACATAAGATCACTAACAGAAAATAAGCTAAATGAACTAATATCTTTTATGAACAATAATTCCATTAATATTGCTTGCCTCCGGGAAACTCATTTAACCCAAAATCAACAAATTAAGTCTCTGGGATATACTATCCTGAGAAAGGATAGATCATCAGAGAGAAAAGGAGGTGGTGTAGCTCTAGTAGTTAAAAATAATATAAAATTCCGTGGCATCAATTTTCCAGATTTTGCTAATGATGTTGATGCAATTGGTATCAGTGTTTGGCTGAATAACATAAAAACCTACATAATAAGCTTTTATAACCCTAATGGCCAAACTACAGATGCCATTGATTTCTTTAATTATATAAATAATTCTAATATGTTAAAAAATATCATTATTTTTGGAGATTTCAATGCCCACAGCCTTTTGTGGGGGAATAAACCAGCAAATAAAGCTGGTAAATTGATTGAGTATATGACTTCAAATAATAATGAATTAGCTGTTGCTATCCCTCCAAACCTGAATACTTATTTCAACCCCAAAAGTGGCAGATTCTCCACAATTGACCTACAAATTGTGTCATTAAATATTTTGAATAAGATTTATATAAATAAAATTGTTAGTCTATGTACTGACCCCTTTGCTATAGTGTGCTCCCTAAATGAAACTGCGGAAACTCTACCACATACCTCCAAATATATCAACACTAAAGCAAATTGGTCTATGTTCCAAAATAAGCTAAATGATGAAATCACAAGTTTCACCCTAAATTCATACATTTCAAACACAACAGTTGACACACATGCTGAAGTATTGACATCTTTACTAATAAATACAGCTAATCATGCTATCCCCAGGACAACACCTAAGAAAACATTCCCTAAACACATTCCTAAAGCATGGTGGACAAATGAGTGTCAAAATAAATGGAGAATAAAAAAGGCAGCTAGGACAGAATTCATAAAAAAACCATCACCTACTACATATTTAAAAAAATTACAAGCGGAATCTAATCTAAAAAGGACTATAATAGATGCTAAATATAGTTACTGGAATAATTTTGCAAATAATCTCTCCAGAGAAACACATGAGCCAATTATACGTAAAGTGATAAGCCACATCTGTGGGAAAAAGATTTCCCCCAACCCACTCCTGTATGAGCTTATACATAATAATACCCATTATGACAATGATGATGAAAAAGCTAAGCTATTTGCAACTCTTTTTGTTAATAAGATAACATCAAATAATCGAAGCAAAATGTCCCCAATTCCTATGAACCCAAGTTACCAACCACGCCCAGGATCCGAGTATATAAGTAGTCCATTTTCAATCCAGGAAATGAATAATGCAATACATCATATTAGGACCAAAACTAGCGGCAGCATGACAATATATGACAATGACAATATAGCGGCAGCTATGACAATATCCCTACATGGATAAAGAATCTCACCCCTTCATTCCAACAAGAACTGCTGAATTGTTATAATCACGCTTGGGCATCTTCTATGTTCCCCAATATATGGAAATGTTCGTCCCTCCTACCAATCCTGAAGAAAAATAAACCCAATGAGAACCCTGAGTCCTATAGGCCCATAATGATTACTCCTGTGATGGGGAAAATAATGGAGAAAATGATCTATCACAGACTCCTCTGGTTTGTTGAAAAAAAACAATATGATCCCTCACACTCAAGCTGGATTCAGGAAACACCACTCCTCAACAGATGCTTTCATTTTGCTAACAAATGCAATAAATGAATCATTATCAAAAAATAATGTCCTAGTCTCAGCTTTCCTAGATTTTGAAGGGGCATATGACAATGTGAACCACCAAATCCTTCTAAACAAACTTGCAAACCTTGGACTACCCCCCAAGCTAGTATCTTTATAAAATCCTTCATAGAAGTGCGAAATTTCATTGTTTGTGTTGGTTCAGCCTCTTCACCCCAAAAGACAACAGCCAAAGGCCTACCTCAGGGAGCAGTCCTCAGTTGCCTCCTGTTTGCCCTATATCTCTGGGACATGAACCTACCCCACACGAATCTACAATATGCTGACGATCTGGTGCTATGGTCATCTGGCAACACCTTTGAGATAGCACTGTCAAATCTGCAAAAGTCACTTTTCCAATTTGAAAAATTCTCTCAACATTCAGATTTACCCATTTGCACCTACCAAGTCAAAAATAATCCAATTTCACTATGCAGTACAAATTAAAGGATGTAGTTCATGTCTTGAGGAGGTGTGTTACTCTCACCCTAGAGGGCACCTGTGCTCCAATTGTCACTATGATAAATGTGATCAGTGGGAGAATACTTACCCCGCTATGATTGGAAAGAATCCTAAACGTGATTTTAGTTTATTTCTACGAGATTGGTATCGTCGTGGATTTAAATTATTCTGGGAAGAGGAATCTGGTCTACGATTCAACTGTTGGGGTAACAAGACAATTTGGTTTCTACGTTATCGCTGTGACGACACTGCCTACTATTACTATAAACCAAGTGATTTTTATTTGGCAGTTACCGAATTTGATTCACCATTTGAAAACACTGTATGTGATATTGCTTCAAATAGACTGATTGAAACTCGTGAATTTCATAATATGAATGCAAATAGTATCAATGACTTTACAAGGAGATATGATAAGAGTGAAGTTACATTGTACTGTAGAAAATGTGACCCTGAATTTGCAGTCAATCAAGATCAATATACAGTGAATCCAAATAATTTACCGGCATTATTGGTTCACAACAATTGCCTATACATCGATGAAGAAGAAGAAATCTAAAGTGAAGATTTAAAGACATTGTTGTATATATATATATATACATTTTATTAATCAATCAATATTGTATTATTGTATAGATATTGTATATAATATTGTATTATTGTATTATTGGAAATCAATATTGTATAGGTCTGAGAGGATATTTTCCACTAGAAAGTCGTTCAGACGAGGATTGTCACCATAAATGTGGAGAAACTGCTTGTAAGTATAGCCGCGACATCGGAACACAAAATATAGTAGTGCATGGCAGCCACAGCTTTTAGTCGTTAGATCCTGCTCCCTCTTCAGATTTTGAATAATAGTTTTCCCACTGCTCTCAATATAGTTGCTGATGTGTGGTGTGTAAAATGTATAGGGTAGACCAAGAGGATCAAAAAATTCAATCGTCTTCATTGTTTGAAAGATGCACAGCCAATGACCCGTCAGCACAGTCGACGGACTGCTATTAACAATAATCAAGGTATTGTTGACACTTTGAATTTATCCAAGAAAGTCCGAGGCTAGACAATAGTATTTGTCCCGAGACATGTAGGGGTCCATATTAAATACCTTGATTATTTGACTGGTGTTCATGGTGCCAAGTCTAGTAGAACATTGCCTTTGTGAGGGATTTCTCAATTGTTTTCATATTGATTTAGCGAGTTTAGTGCAATACTCTCAGCCAATGGGTCGGTAAATGTACACTCTAAACGCACACTCCCCGTACGTACGAGACTCATATCTTGTGTGCCAGAAAAATCCAGTACAATGATACCATGTGTTTTAGCAAACATATCTTCGGTTACACGATTTTCAAATAGTTGAAAGTCATGACCTATGGTTTGCAGGGTCAACTTATACAATCTTCTATAGGATTTATCAAAAGATAGATTGTAGAGTGGGGTACCATTTACTTTGCACACAAGAGATGAAAGTCCAAACATCTCAAATTTATGTGGGCATTCAGTCCACGATCCTATTGCACTGGCACTTTTTACAAATGCCAAAGCGAGTTTTGATGGAATTTCACCGTTGATAAAGGATGAATCGGTGAAGGTGCGTGAGCCCATGGCAATATGACGTTGATTGGTGATTGTATGAGGAACAAGTAGTTTAATATTCTTTCCATTGGCTCTCAGTTTTTTCCACTGCCAAAGCAGAAGAACTCATGACCTGTTGTTTGCGTACATGAAGCATTGCCGAGATAAAGGAGAGACCTACATCAGGAGTGGCAGCAACTTCTTTTCTCAATATGAAATAGGAGGGTGCTAGCGTCAGTTTTATATCCACTTTAATATTTGGCGGCAGCCATTGAGGTATATTAAATATTTCATGATATATTTTTCCAACTAGATGTTATTCACTAGTTGTAGCATTTTTAAGTGCATCTGTACTATCAGTATTAGTAATATATTCATATCCATTGGAGGTGCCTCTCAGTTCCTTGTATGACTTGGGTTTCATCAGCATGAATTGCATATGGCTTTTATAATTTGAGAGATTGATGCTTGTGCTCATCGGCGTTCCATTGATGTAGACACTAATTTGAAGAAATAGATTATGTAATATACAATTTTTATAGGATATACCATCGGTACGAATTGGCATTGTATTATCGGATTTCCAGACTTTCATTTGTAAATCGTTAAATGTTGAAGTCATGTCCATAAAGTAGTCTTCATTGGAATAAATTTGGAAGTGGATATTATTGGAGAGGGGTTGTTGTGGATAAAATTTTTCATAGTATCCATGCTTGACACTCACATCAACATTTTCAGCATTGAATAGATTCAATGAGGCGGTGATTGAAGGTTGAGAATCTTTATGCAGCAGGTATGACATCTTAGGAAAAGAAATATAGTTTCGATCTAACAATTTTCTTCCTGGGGCTTCTTCTTCTGTTTACACTACGTGTCGGCTTTTTCCTTCTTTTCTTTGACAAGAGGGATGATGTCTTTCGTTTCCGACCTGAGTGGAGACTGATGAGTGATGCATTGTTTCTCGACCTTTTTAAGCCTTTACCATTTTGTTTTAATTTCTCACCAGGGGTTCGCGCACTGGACCTAAGATTTTCCGAAGCACTTTTTTCTAAATCCTTGCCAGAGCCCCAATCGTATAGTGTAGAGGATGCAAAATCTGTTGCAGCCGGTACAAGATATTTTCTAGCCAGTGGTAGTGAAGAGCGAAAGAGCCTAGCAAACCAACTGCCAAGACCATAGCCAGACATTGAAGAGCGACCTATGTAATATTCTAAGCCCTTGCCATGCTTTCTTGGGGCAAGTTTATTAACATAACAGTAAATATAAGATAAAGTCAGTGCCCATTTATTGTTATATATATTGCTGAACGATGGGATGGAAATGACAAGCAATCACATCAAAACCCTATGAATTTGCTATGGAATCGCTCAATTCGGTTACTAGTCCTAATTAACAGAGTTACAAATGGGTAGTGTTTACGTGAATATACTGAAGATGCTTTATATTGTAGTGGTGAAAATGTTCTTGATTGGTTTTTCGTTCAAGAACTCGTAGGAGGGGAACATTTGAATTACCAACCCGAGATGTTTCCACAAATGAAGCGTAGAGAAATATACAAGTGTCCGTGGAGAAGGCAGGCGGATAGTCAGCAAAAATGAAATTAGTGTTTCCGGCACTTTTACCATTGATTATATTGAGCTTAAAGCCGAGAATATCCTTTAAGTTATCATTGAGAATAACCTTTTCGGTGGCAATAGATGAAATAATATAAATCATACCCTCCTCCTTTGAATAGTTGAAATGAAAAGCTCCTTTTTTACGAGCGGAAATTCTTTTATTAATAGAAGGACATAAATCATTCATACAGGTGAGTTCCTCGTAGGGTAATTCAATATATCGATAATTCATCCAATTGATTTTTTGAATTTGTTCTTGATTACCTGAGGAGGGTGGTGGTGGCAAATCATAGGGTCTAATTTTTATTTCCTATTTACGATCTTTTCTCAGGATGTCGTAGTAATTTTTAAGAATACAGTCGACAATATCCACTTCCTACTTTCCGTCTTCGAAATCTTTGGCGGGGGAGAGTTTTGTCCAAAAATCACTTGTTCTATTCAAGTCATTGTAGAGAGGATCAGAAACATTGGACATGAAAGTCACATAGAAATCATTGGGCATTGTCAATAACTTCAGCACTGACCCAAGAATCAAAATTTGAGTTGTATCCTAGCCAGCGAACAAGCAACTGTCTCTTGCCCCTACGAGTACAACTCTTTAATATCTTTTCAATTTTATAAATTTCATAAGTGTTTATAACTTTTTGAATTTCATATTCATAAAAACCACCTAGACTCTCGTCATCCTTGATATCACACAGACGATTTTCCGCGGGCTTATTGCCTAAGATTTCAAACACTTTAAAAATTTCGATGATCCAGAAACAATTCCCCTGTTCACAAATGTCGGTGGTTTAAAACTTTCGAACACTATCTCTAACGCTGAATTCTTCTTCACATTTTTTTTTTCGTTTTCACCATTGGAGTATTGCTTTAGAAAAGCAACAAATGTATTTTCATTGTAGTGAACATCCCGAGGGCTTGAGTTGGACAGAGATCGATGAGGTCGATGGTTGTATATCCGCATGATTTTATCTAAATCATGAATAAAAGCCGATGTATTTTTCAGGCTATAATATCTTGCAATTAATAGACGAATCGTTCTTATTAATTATTAAGCCAATGCAGCCTTTATCGGTCTGTGACTATGATAAAGTGTTGTATTATATTTCAAAAGAACCTTTTGCACATGGGGATTAACAAATTCACTGCCACGATCCGATTGAATTTTTCTATACGAATCCTGTTCAAGAATACTTTCAATGGCCTGAGCAACTTCAATACCACTCTTTGATCTCAGTGGAATGGCAAAGGCATAGCGACTAAAGATAATGATTGTCACTAGAACATATTTTTAGGGTGCATTGTGACGCTATTGAACTGAGTCAAAAGTTAAAACATCCATTTGCATTATATGCAGAGTGGAAAAGGCTGTAGTTTTTCGATATTATTTACCGTGATGCATGTTATTTTGGTGTAGTGTGTAACTCGGATCATTCTCTAGATACTATTTTGCATTTTTCAATGTGGTGCCGGAGACAGCTTTAGAAAGCGTTTTGGGGGAACTTAAACTCCCCGCTTCACCAATATTTTCATAGACACCTTTCAGAACTTCATCCATTTTGAATGCAAGCACGTAGTGCAATGTCCACTCCCCTTTTGCACACTGGAGGGTGAATCGATTCGTCTTCGATTTTGACTAGCAGTCACAGGTGGTGTAAAATCATTACTGCTGATAGTATTTTCAAATATTGAATCTTCTTCTTTTTTAAATGGCGTTGGTGTGGGTGTTGGTGGCGGACTATATTCTCTTAGTTTCTTTAGTATTTGCTTACTGCCAATAAGTCTTTTAAGAAAGTTTCATACACTTAGAAAGGTATATAGATTATTGTCAAAGGATAAAAGTCCTTTACGATTCGTCACCATATCACAAATTAAATCAACTAGATTATAACTTTTTCCCTGAATTATAATTCGTTTCCCTGTGCTATCGACTTGAACTTGATCAGCAGTTTCCAACATGAGATAAGATAATACTCTTTTACTATGTTCACGATAGGTCACTGGCAATAGATTTCCAATTTTTGATACAATTGAATTCAATTCCTTCTCCTTTGATTGCACTGCAGAATCTTGAGATGTTTCATGTTTAGAGGGATCGGTGGCGGCGGCGATGGTGGGTCTCTCACGATAAGGTTTATGTTTGTCCACACGTCGCAATGCATCTTGAAGTAAAATCAGTTTTTTGTCATCGGCAATATTCTCATCATTAATGAATTTGCTTAGAATGTATTCAAAATGTTCGATGGGCGAGAGGACAAGTTCAAATGGTGTCAATTTATAGGGTTTAGCCATTCTCTCTCTAGAGAAAACTGTTTACAAGTCCTGCAATTATTGGCAGTAAAAGTGTGAAAAAGCTACCGCCCGCTTGAAGGAGCCGTTTCCTTTTAAAAATTTTTCCCTTGTTTTTACAATCCAAGGCGCGTACAGTGGAACGATGTTGCTTGGTCTATTGTCTAGCACCTTCTGGCAGTTGAACATTGCCCTCAGTTAAATTTAAACAAAGTTCAGATATTAGGTTAATAAAATCATTGACAACCCCATGTTTGAGTATAGCCTTCCTAAGCAAGGGTTTTGAAGTGCTTAAAACAGAAAATAAATGCCGTTGTTCGTGTAGTTTCTTCAGTGTCATAACGTCAACTAATAGCCTTTTCTACTATTCACCGGAAGATATACTGTAATTTCATTGTCGAAAATGTCGTTGACTACGCGTAGATCATCGGGCGTGCTCTGATTAAGATCCAGCAAAATGTAACCGCACGGTTTGTTAGTTGCCGGAGCGTACACTTACAACTAACATGTAGGGGCACCGGGGTATATCTGTTTATTGAGAGTTATGAGCGAGCTAGAATCACGAACAACTCGATAGATAATATAGATAGTGCAATTCAAAGCAAGGGTTCACATACATTTGCTCTGATGAAACAGATTTTGTAGAACTAGGGTTATGGAAATGTGTTCATGGTGGAAGCGTAAGGTGAACAGTTGTAGCATTTCCTGTGAGAACTGTTCAATGGATTCAGCCAAATCATCAATAATCAACCAAGATTTCAATTCAATACTATTGAAAACATCAAGCACCCGTATGAATTGTATTGGTATGGTTGTGGCAATAGCTTTTATTTGATCGTAGGACTCCTGCCAAATACTATAGCAATAGTAGATTTTTTTCGGTTTTTCCAAAAACATTTTATCGCAATTTTTAATAATTTTAGTTAAGAGTGTTGTTTTCCCCGACATTGAGGGCCCACACAGAAACGACCTGAATGGTGTTTTAAATTGATACATGTTGCTGATGCTGCTGCTGTTGGACTATAACTAACTGTAAATCATACGTGTTCAATGAATAAGTAGTAGTAGTAGTTTTCCCATAGATCTATCTAGTACTGGTTAACAAGAGTAACAACAATATTTCATGGCAGCATTTATTTCGATAACATGAAAACAAATATTTTTTCAACATGAACAACGATAAAATAACACTTGTTCAACAAGAAAAACAACAATATTTCATGGCAGCATTTTTTTCGACAACATGAAAACTCTATTTGATCAACATGAACTGCAATGATAAAAATGACACTTTATGAACAACATAAAAAAAACACTTTTTGTCCATCAACATGAACACCACTTATTGTCTTTAAACACTTTTTGTCCATCAACATGTACAACACTTATTGTCTTTAAACACTTTTTGTCCATCAACATGTACAACACTTATTGTCCATAAACACTTTTCTATACAAAACATGAAAACAACACTTGAAAAAAAACACTTGAAAATTCTGAACTAGCACAGTTGAACATTACAGTGAATTTAAAGAGGGCCCCCCCAGGGCCGCGGGGCCGAAGGCCGGCTGGCCGTGGGCGGGACCCCCAACCCGGGACCGGCCGCGGGAAGGGCCCCCCACCCTCCGGGCACCGCGGTGGAAAAACAGTACAATAGTTATCGTCACTGCTGCTACAGGTTAGTTGAGGTGGTTAGTTAATTTATGAATGGGTTGGTGGTGGTGGTTAGTTGGTTAGTCAGGTTAGGTTAAGTTATCCAAACCAAGTTGATTGCGAAAGTCTATGCATTCAACTCGGTCTGAAATACGGTAGTGGCCATGAGGCAGGACACTCACACCATTCTCGAGCACATAGACTTTGTCGGATATACACGACATTGCATTTTTTTCCACTCTTACAGTATAATTTTTTTACTATAGAGAGTGAATTGCAAGCACTTTCGCTCTTGGCACAAGGATACTTTTTACACAGTCTCTGTACATGCTCATGTTGAAATTGCTCTTTACAAAATGTGTAGGCACCCCTTTACACGCCTTCTTTTCATCCCCACTATGAGTTTTAACGCAATAAACTTTAGGACCCGGGAAAACCCCCCTGGATATTAAATCACTCCCCGTCTCTGATTTTAACATTAATAGTTGGTTGGGGGCTTGATGTTTCACCAACTCGGGGTAGAGTGATGGATTCAAGTTGGTGAAATCTATCCGCGAGCTGATGTGTTCCCCCTTTTCTAAATCACCCAATAAATCTTCGGTCCCATTTACCTTTAACAGCAGAGAATCTGTATCCCCATAGTAAACTTGAACCTCCCCCTCCCGTGGCCATTGCACCTTGCACACATTGTAAAAGAACGACAACATGAGCTTTTTGGAAATTTCCAGTACTGAACTGCCACCTGCTATATTCTTGTTCAGCACCACATTTCGCTTTTGCCTGTGTAGAAGAACCATGCCAGTCTCTATGCTCGTGAACGATGTAAAATTGGGATCGGCAATAATTCGTGCTTACTCTAGAGGGTCAGTCACGACGTCGCAGCGAGATCTATTACGTACGCTTTCACACATTTTGCCAAACGCTGAATTTAGAATCAGTTTGTACATTTCCTTCTCCACCTTTGAGTTTGCCCTAGAGCGGTTAGCAACAAAAGTGTTGATAAACATTTTCAAGTGTGGTCACTAATTGAACTGTAGGACCCTGTGTCTTTTGGGGATTTTGAAACTATAGCTCAACATTAGGTGAAAAAGCATATGCTGAACATCGATATTCTATTTGCGGTCAAAATCAGGTATCAATTTCTGCTTATAGGGAAGCCATTGCATCCTCATATCCTCAACCACCTGTCGATTGCAGGTGGTCAGTGAGTCCCTGCTCATGGGTTAATTGATACAAGGGAAAACAAAATCTTTGACGGAGTCGTGAAGCGCCAGAGGAATATGTCCGTCAATTTCAAAGAACCATCCTTGTGGCCCATTGTCCTGGACGGTGGTAATGTCGGAGAACTCACAAGGATTCTCAAGCCATTGATAGATCCCACACGGCAAAGAGTAGTGAGACATTGCCGAGGGGCACAATGATTTCATGTCCAAGAACACTGCATTTGACTTTGCACCACTGTTTTGTCCGCTCGGATCGGTTGACGAGACGCGGTCCCCATGAAAAACATACCCTCCCCTCATTGAACGCTCTACAAAAAGGTGCTGATCTACGTCGGTGATTAGGCCTATTTCCTCCCTACCAATTTTTAAAATCACATCCATCACTAAATGTGGTGTGGAAAAATAGTATCCTATATCTAACCCGAACTCTGAATAGATTTGGTCTGTGTTCTTGCAGACTATATCCAACAGAGTTAGAACGTCACTGGCCAAGTACAGTCTACAATAATCCCACCCATTTTTACAATCCCCCTTAGACCACACCTTCTTGGCAAACTCATACTCCTCGGCTGTACATTCACTGCTGGTCAGTGAATTATAAAAACCTTCCATTGGAGGTAGTGTCCCTTCGCTTAAGTAAATACCAGAACAGTAATAGTCATATGCGTATACACATGTGCATGTCAAAATGTCATGCATTTCACCGTCTGGGTCGTTTTGCTTGATTAAGGGAAAGCTACCAGAATATTCGATTTTTTATAGTTAAATGAGTTGACTCAATTCTTTGGGAAAAAACTAAAATAACCTAAAACCCTGATTTTATTCCAGCCTTTATTCCCATTATTCACTACCAGTCGTATCAATTTTAGAAGCAATAGCCTCTCACCCGATTTTAGAATTATATTGTAGATAAATGAATTATTTACCTATGGACCATCTACTCCCCCTCCCTCCCTATGCATACGTGCCAGTGCCGGTAAAATAAATTTTAAATCGTAATTTGAGTTGTGAATAAAAACTGGGATAAAAAACTGTTTGCTAACATTTAAGTTACACGATTGATGCGCAACCACTCTAAAATTACTACCTCCCGATGAGATTTCCTGCCATAAGTGATTATGATCTCTGACTTTCCGCCTCTCACCACCACCACCTCTTTTCCCTTTAGTCCCCTTATCCTCCTCTACAAACTCCCCCTTGCAAACCCAACATATTTTTTGATTTTTAATCGCGAGACGATCCTCTGCAGACAAAACCAATGGGTAAAGGGTTTTTGTCAAACGAGAAATAGAGCCATTAGCCGTGCAAATTAGTTTAGTCAATGCCTTGAGCATGCACTCGTCCCCCTCATCCAATGTTTCTACTATTTCTAACAACCGCATGGTGTTAGAACTGTCTCTTTGCGCATGTGCATAGGACACTGCAATAGCTTGATGTTCTTTGACTCGGTTTGGCAATCGGGAATCGTTCAACTCCACCAGCTTAGCTTCATAGTGCAAAGATATTCTGTTGCACTGGAGGAGGGTATTCTGAAAATTTTTGAAACTTAAAACAGACCTATCCCCAGAAACTGTTTCCACTGTCTAGTAGCCATGCCGTCTACAATGCCTCATATGATTTTGCAACTTTAATTCACTCCAAAATCGAGAGAGGCATGTTGGACAGTAGAAACGTGTCCCCCTATTCTTACCCTCCCCCAGAACTCTACTATTGTCTGTGATCGGGTTAAAATGGCCAATTGCATTCGGGTGACTAGGTGGTGTGTACAGTAACTAAACCCAATGTCTGACCCATTCATCTAACGGACCTATGCCGGGGAAGACCACCACCTTAATTCGTAATTGAATCAACTATTCTAAATATGGTACGTCCAATATAACAGTAACGCTAAAATTTAAGTGGGTAGTATCCCTTTCAAACACGGAAGTGGAACTAGGTGTCGCTGGGACATTCTACGGTCAGAGTGAAAAGTATTAAATGGGGAATTCGAACCCTTCATTCACATTTACAGCCCAGGGATCAAAATTAGTCTTGGTTGCGTCACGTGCTAGAGGCTCGTATGCTGATATGAGGAAAGCATACTTGAAACATTTTTGACCTGTTTCAAAACAGATCCGCTGGACACCTTTACAACCTTCTACATCTGGATTATATTTTAAAACTGTATCCCTTTCATACCCCCCGCCGGCCCTCCTCCGTAAAATAAAATCTCTCTTAAATTTACAGGTATTCACGCTTAAATTTTCAATAAAAAAAACTACAGACCCACTACCGTTTTCATTAAAGTTCTCAAGATGCATTATAATTTGACCTACCCAATCCATGAAAACACCCTCAAAATTTTCTAAATTTGAATAAGTCAAACGCATCTCGGAATGTATATAATGGTAATAAACTTCGCTTTTCCCCTCATTTAAATAAAACACCTTTAAAACAATAGAAACCTTAAATGAATCCCTCCCCCACAATTGAATTTGGTTCTCCAGCAGTGTACGAATTTTATCTTCATAGTCATGCACAATTTCTACGGGATCAAACACAAATTTTCCCCCCATTAGTGAATTAAATGGGTCCCCAAAAGTCGCAGTGTAAACAACTATATTATTTAAAATTGTGTTGGACAATTGAAAATCGGGGAAAGTTGTATCCCCCTCCCCCTCTTGTATATCATCCCTTCCCCCTCCCCCAAGTTGTTCAACAATATTTGGGGTATGTGAATGCTCCACTTCAGTTGTTTGAAGTGGAAGTAGGTAATCAGTGGTTAACAGGATTCCCCGTTAATTCATTTGAAAAATCATTTAAAAGGTGTAGCGTGTTTGGACTTAGCAAAGGTAAGTCTCCCTGCCCAACTGCGCTATAATCTACATTACAAAGAAAATATTTTGAAAAATCATCAATATTATCAGGTATTTGCTCATTAACAATACCCCTCCATGGTGAATTGCTCTGGAAGTCCACAGATGCGTCCTCTCCTTCACCAGCTGATGAGGACGATGGTGACAATGAATAAGGGACCAATGGTCGTCCAACCTATAAATGAAAAAAATAGCTTATTTTCAAAGTGTTCAAATCATCCCTACTGTTTTTAAAATTTGGATTATTATTTAAAACGCGCTTAGTAGTAGTAGTAGTAGTAGCAGTATGCGCATAGTAGCATTTGGTTAATTCAACTGAAAGTTCCAAAATGTCAAACTTAATATAAGATATTTACAATCTAAAACGCCACTTTACATAAAATTGACAATTTGATTTTGTTCAAACAACCCCCTTTCCCAATTTCCACTATTTAATGCTCCCCCCTCCGAGCCGGCCATCGCGGCACTTCCCCGGCCCGCAGCGCTTCCCTCCCGGCGCTTCTCGGGCCCACAGCGCTTCCCACAGTGCTTCTCGGGCCCAGCGGCGCTTCCCGACCCCCACCGCGTGGCTCTCAGTCCCTGTACATAATGTCCGCCAAAAGTGGAAATATTCGCTTAGACGGCATAAGTCGCTATTTCTCTCTAATTCCCAGTTCTACAGGTTCGGTGAACTCCTCACTAGCTCACAATTATTGTAAGCCGTCGCGCGAGTGTTTCGATTTCCAAGACTGAACTTCAACAGGTAGGAAAATACACAATTAAATGCTGTAAACCGTTAACTCAGTATATTGTCAACATTTTCCCCTCGCTAAAATCCTGGCAAGGATTTGTAAGATTGAAAGCTTTTTTAAAAATATCCTTGCGCAAATTACGGAATCCATATGTGACAGATAGATAAATGAGATAATCTCACGGTTCCTTCTTCTCTTAAGACTAGTGAATATTCAATTGTGAAAAAATAGTATTTTGAGTTTCATAGTGGAGAGATAGCAGTAAACTAGAATATTACCTAAAAATATTCGTTTATGAGATATCGAAGCGATAGCAACAGAGAAAATAGCAAAGATTAGAAAAAAAGAGCGGTTTGACATGCAAAAACAAAAATTACATTATATTTATATATCTCCGAGGGGGGGGAGCAGAGAAATTTAAAACAATGGTTGGGGGCGAGGGGTAAATATTTTAATATCCTGCTGGGATAAGTTTACATTAGGTTGAAAATAAAAGTTTTGTTTTTATATATTTCTATAAGATAGGCTGAGAAGAAATGCTCAAATTTGCAAAGTCCGAGGGCAGTATTTGAATGCCCGAAGGCTCAGGCGAAACTTGTTGTACCATCGGCGGCGGGCCTTGTGTAGACGGGGCAGGTATTCCATAGAAAGCAGCTGTCCATTTACTCTTTAGTTTTTGTCCTGGCTGCATTGTTGTCTGCACAGATGGTTGCACTTGGGCAGTTAACACTTGTTTTGGGGTCGGGCCAGCATACTTAATAATGGATGGTCTTGTCTCGTCCACTCTCGCTTTCTTAGTGGGAGGCGCCATACATTCTTCACAATTGGCCTTAAAGAAGAGAAAAAAGTTAGTATCGAAAATAATTTCCCCCTTTTTACAGAAAGAAAATTAGTATCCTCATCCATATAATTTTGTCTAGAAAAGCATTTATCACTAAGAAAGCAAAACGTAAAAAAATTTCGTGAAATATACTAGTCGAATACTTTTGAATCTGAGAAAGATGAATTACGGCTCACTGAGCCGTTCAAAATTCAGCCTATAAAAGTTGGCCTAGTTTGTTTCTAGGCTGTTTGAAGAAAATCCCCCCTAATACTAAACGTTGAAAATGTGAATATTTAGTCTTTTACTTATTTAGCCAAACATCGAAGCATTGATCTAAGCTATGGTTCTTTTTCAGTTATCCAATAAATAAAAACAAGTTTTTTCTAACTGAAAGTAAGGAGCGTCATTAAAATTTAAAACGAACAGAAATTATTCCGTATATGAATGAGGGCTAAATAAAAGTTCAAATAAGGGATAATTCCCCCTTTTTTTTAAAAAAGGAAAATTAGTACCCCAGCCCTAGCCTAACCACAATTTTGTCTAGAACAGCATTTACCTCATTTCAGTAAATAACAACGTAAACAAATTTTGTGAAATATGCTAGTCGCATCCTTTTGAATCTGTGAAAGATGAATTACGGCTCACTGAGCCGTTGCAAACTCAGCGTATGAAAGTCGGCCTAGTTTGTTTCTAAGCTGTTTGAACAAAATACCCCATAATAATTAACGTTAAAATGTGAATATTTAGTCTTTTACTTATTTAGCCAAACATTGAAGCATTGATCTAAGCTATGGTTCTTTTTCAGTTATCCAATAAATAAAAACATGTTTTTAGTCGCATTCTTTTGAATCTGTGAAACCATTGGCAACTAAACTGCTAACGCTAACGAACAAGGAAGTGCTTTAAATAATTTCTGAGACCACACTGGCTAATCATGATAAACAAAAAATCGCGAAGAAAGGAAACGAGGACAATTAACAGCCAGTGAAAAAATTGAAAAATTATGCAAATATTTCGGTCAAGACCTCCGCTTGACCGTCCTCAGTGCAGAATAAAACTGATAAAAATATAAAACCAAACCTTAAAATAAAAACACCAAACTAAAATTGGACGACCCTTTCATAGTAACGTCCAATTTTAGTTTGGTGTTTTTATTTTAAGGTTTGGTTTTATATTTTTATCAGTTTTATTCTGCACTGAGGACGGTCAAGCAGAGGTCTTGACCGAAATATTTGCATAATTTTTCAATTTTTTCACTGGCTGTTAATTGTCCTCGTTTCCTTTCTTCGCGATTTTTTGTTTATCAAGTGCTTTAAAAAAGGGTCAGAGCTAATTATAGGCCTCGCGCTGGAGCCTTGTGTCAAAACCAGAGCGGTTAATAACAACAGCGACGGATGTCTCAGTTAGAGAAAAGATTACAATAGAAAAAAGTCTAAATTTATCGAGAAAGATAATTATTTCTATTTGCGAGAATTTTGTTTGTAAAACAATGGGGGATGGGTTAGGTTTTGAGGGTAAAAAGAACATATTTTATGTTTTCTATCGAGTATAAAGATTGCATAGTGATGTTTGTATTAGAGTGGGAGGGGGGAGGGAATTTACCTGAATATACTGGAGGGTGACCACGGAAAACAGTTTTATTTTGAAAATAAAAAATGTACTCACATTGCTAATTGTGGCTGTCAAGGCTTCAACCTCATCAATATTATTCATTCTAGTTGTTTGAACTGTGTCACAATACTTTTTGATAATTTAATCAGAATGCACGTCCGGTATATACGAAATCTCAAAGGGCGAATTGTTATGTAACGGGGAAAACCATATGTAACCATCCCCGTTATTGGTTGAGAAGGAGGATGTATCCGACTCGCTGATTGGCTGAGAAGGAAACACGTGATCTAACTATTTCCTATTTCTGAAAACCTTGACAATCGCTTCGAGCATGCACTTACAACAACAACAACAAATAAATCGACCTTTGGAAAAAGAGGTCATTGACCCCATTAACCACGTGGTTCATACCGGACTATAAGCCCTTATTTGGTGTACTGACAGAGTTAGACTAAATTGTAGATGGTAGCAGGGATGAGGGTCACGAGCTCATGAGGCCTTTCTACTCCAATCACTGTCGATTATTAAAAAGGGCACTAGGCTTTTCGATTTCCAAACTAATGATCCCTTTCTGAGTTTCTACGACAACGCTTTCTATAAACACCGTATATGCCCCCCGGGCATACATTACAACCCTTACCCTAAGGGCTGTGAGGGTGGTTGTCATCCTCTAAGACCTAATTTCCAGAACTTTCAACTACGTTAAACAAAATGGATATCTCAAAATTTTGATTGTATGTGTTTCGGGAAATGGTGGGCGTGGAAGGGTTGTTAGTTGCCTTCCAATCATTTTCGACTATTAAAAAGGGCACAAGGCACCCCAATCTCTAATTGAATGAACCCTTTTCGAATTTTCTACGACAACTTCTTCGATATGAAATGCCCTGGTCTAAAGGAAAAAATAATAAATAATACATTGTGCCAACATCGTTCTTATATACCTCCAGGGCATAACTACAAAACCCTTGCCCTAAGGGTTCTGGGGGAGTAACCTCCTCAAAAAACAAATTTTCTCTCTGGAAATCAGTTACTCTGTACAAAATGGCTATCTTAAAATTCTGATTGGATGTGTTTGGGGAAAGGGTGAGCGTGGAAGGGGTGTTAGCTGCCTTCCAATCACTTTCGACTATTAAAAAGGGCACTAGTTATACCAATTTCCTTTCGAATGAGCCCTTTTTGAAGTTTCTACGACAACTCCTTCGATACGAATTGCCCTGGTATGGAAAAAAAAGCAAAAAAAAAACAAAAAAAAAATAAATAATACATTGTGCCAACATTGTTCTTTACTTAGACATCTCGATTGCGCTGCCTATGACAACATCCTGAATTGCCTAATGCTCTTTTACCTACTTCTTTTCATCCGAAAAATCAGAAAGAAAAATGAACAGAATTTTAAAGTTGAAGGTAGAATTTTTTTTTCAAGAAAAATTTCTAGTTGAAAAATTTTAGTTTGGTGTTTTTATTTTAAGGTTTGGTTTTATATTTTTATCAGTTTTATTCTGCACTGAGGACGGTCAAGCGGAGGTCTTGACCGAAATATTTGCATAATTTTTCAATTTTTTAACTGGCTGTTAATTGTCATCGTTTCCTTTATTCGCGATTTTTTGTTTATCAAGTGCTTTAAAAAAGGGTCAGAGCTAATTATAGGCCTCGCGCTGGAGCCTTGTGTCAAAACCAGAGCGGTTAATAACAACAGCGACGGATGTCTCAGTTAGAGAAAAGATTACAATAGCGAAAAGTCTAAATTTATCGAGAAAGATAATTATTTCTATTTGCGAGAATTTTGTTTGTAAAAAAATGTGGGATGGGTTAGGTTTTGAGGGTAAAAAGAACATATTTTATGTTTTCTATCGAGTATAAAGATTGCATAGTGATGTTTGTATTAGAGTGGGAGGGGGGAGGGATTTACCTGAATATACTGGAGGGTGACCAAGGAAAATATTTTATTTTGAAAATAAAAAATGTACTCACATTGCTAATTGTGGCTGTCAAGGCTTCAACCTCATCAATATTATTCATTCTAGTTGTTTGAACTGTGTCAAAATACTTTCTGATAATTTAATCACAATGCATGCCCGTTATATACGAAATCTAAGGGGCGAATTGTTATGTAATGGGGAAAACCATATGTAACCATCCCTCTGATTGGCTGAGAAGGGGGATGTAACCGACTCGCTGATTGGCTGAGAAGGAAACACGTGATCTAACTGTTTCCTATTTCTGGACACCTTGACATTCGCCTCGAGCGTGCACTTACAACAACAACAACAAATAAATCGACCTTGGAAAAAGAGGTCATTGACCCCATTAACCACGTGGTTCATACCGGACTATAAGCCCTTATTTGGTGTACTGACAGAGTTAGACTAAATTGTAGATGGTAGCAGGGATGAGGGTCACGAGCTCATGAGGCCTTTCTACTCCAATCACTTTCGATTATTAAAAAGGGCACTAGGCTTTTCGATTTCCAAACTAATGATCCCTTTTTGAGTTTCTACGACAACGCTTTCTATAAACACCGTATATGCCCCCAGGGCATACATTACAACCCTTACCCTAAGGGCTGTGAGGGTGGTTGTCATCCTCTAAGACCTAATTTCCAGAACTTTCAACTACGTTAAACAAATTGGCTATCTCAAAATTTTGATTGTTTGTGTTTCGGGAATTGGTGGGCGTGTATGGGGTGTTAGTTGCCTTCCAATCATTTTCTAATATTAAAAAGGGCACAAGCCACTCCAATCTCTAATTGAATGAGCCCTTTTCGAAGTTTCTAAGACAACTTCTTCGATATGAAATGCCCTGGTTTAAAGGAAAAAAAAATAATACATTGTGCCTACATCGTTCTTATATAACTCCAGGCATAACTACAAAACCCTTGCCCTAAGGGTTGTGGGGGAGTAACCTCCGCAAAAAATATATTTTCTCTCTGGAAATCAGTTACTCTGTACAAAATGGCTATCTTAAAATTTTGATTGGATGTGTTTGGGGAAAGGGTGAGCGTGGAAGGGGTGTTAGCTGCCTTCCAATCACTTTCGACTATTAAAAAGGGCACTAGTTATTCCAATTTCCTTTCGAATGAGTCCTTTTTGAAGTTTCTACGACAACTCCTTAGATACGAATTGCCCTGGTATGGAAAAAAAAGCAAAAAAAAAACAAAAAAAAAATAAATAATACATTGTGCCAGCATTCCTCTTTACTTCGACATCTCGATTGCGCAACCTATGACAACAACCTGAATTACCTAATGTTCTTTTACTTTCCTCTTTTCATCCGAAAAATCAGAAAGAAATATTACCAAAATTTTAAAGCGGAAGGTCGAATTTTTGTTTCAAGAAAAATTTCTTCTTCTCCTTCCTATGAACTGATATACATGGCGAGCCCAAGACGCCAGTATTTATTTTTAAGAAACAGATTAGCCGGGATGACGGTTGAAGCCCGGAGGTCGATATTGATAACCAAAAAACAAAAAAAAACGGCGGCGTATTAGTGACGCTGCCGCCGATAGAATCAGCGGTGGCGTCAGCGTGCTGATGCAAGCTCAGCGGCGCGCCGCCGTTTTTTTTAGGCGGCGTGCCACTGTTTTTTGGCGTGGCTTCGGGGTCTAGTTAAAAAAGGTCATATAAACTCATTTAAAAGTATAACTCTTACCTCGTTTATACTGGACAAATCTGGAATGAAAAAAAGACATATAGTTTCTTACTTCCATTTGATCACCCATCTTTCTCTTAAAATAAAGACTCAACCTGTAAAATACAGTGTGATGTCGATTATGTGTTGTAATTTCAGGTAAAAAAGTTCAGATAAGAAAGGAAAAAATGATGAAATTTTGTTTTTCATGTGAGTAAATAGATACTTTTATTTGATTTTATTAGAAACTTATTCGGTTAAAAAGAAAACACGCGCGATGTATGCAGAGGCGGATTGTTGTTGTGGGGGGGAGGATTGTAAAAATTAATATTTGACAGATTAGGCCTGATGAGCGTTTGGACGGAAATTTTAAAATTTTTTCTTGTGAAAATAAAAAGATTCCTAAGTGACAGAATATTTTCAGATTTGTTGGTTAGAGTCGGGTATTGGTTGGATTTGAGATCAATTATAGACAAGTTTGGTGTCGGAAAAAATATTGGATTTTCTTTGGTATGGTGTCGGAATTTTCAGATTTTTTAAACTACCGATCGGAAGGAAACAGTAGAAGCACTGCGCTCTCAACAGTTCACAGAAGAACCTTAATTTGATGATCTGTCATTTTTTTTTTAAATGTACATAAGCCTTGAGATTCTTCAAAACCCCTCCCTAACCACAGTGACAAAGGCCAGATGGCTTTTTTTTTAAATTATTTGACCCTCGGTCATGACAGAACAACCGCTGGACAGCCGAAATTTTGACGTGGAATACCTTCATCCCTAATGGGTCTGATGAAATCATGGAGACGTGCACAATGGGCAGCTTGCCCAGGAGTGCTACAAACAAACAACAAACAACAACAAATGGACATAAAAAAAGTTGGTTTATTCAGGTATCCAAGTCTTCTTCTTTATTGTGTATTGATCTCGTAAGTATGACTGCACTAGACCCTCAAGGTCCAAAATAGCAGAGCTTATCTCTATTTTCTGGCAGCTAGAACGTGCACTGTGGGGTTTGGAGCCAGCCATCCAGCGTGTTTGCACACCTTTCCTGCCTACCTTCCCTAGATTTCTCCAGGTACCCATTAAGAGCTGGGTTGATTTTGGCTGAGCTTACAGAGCCACACCTCTGATCCCCATCCAGCCATGTCAAGGATCAAACCTATGGCCTTCAAACAGAGCAGTCCCAACACAGTATGCTTACCACTTGGTAACCTTGGAAACCAGCTGGCAGTACAGACATCCTGCTAACCAGGATGTCTAAGTGTGTTCCTTTTGTATGCCATTATCCTAACAAGTTTTTTGTTTGCATCAGTGTTAATTGATTCAGTCACTAGGCTATTTGTAATAGTTCATGCTAGCCTATTAGACAAAACCTTGACTAGTCTAGGTCTCGGAACTCAGTTATATAATTAAAATATCACCCCTCCCCCCGCAAGGATCCTGCTGTAATTATAATCAAGATTCTTACACAAGATTCATACATTATGAGCCTTGGGTAACTTTTTACTATAGGCTAGTCTAACCAGTCAAAGTTGTTGGACAATTTTAAATTGCTTAGCCTATATTATACTCATTTTCATGGTTCTGTTTTCATTTAGACAATTCATAATAGCTATAGCCTCCCCCAAATGGTCTCACATATTGCTCCTAGGCACCATAAAAATCAGGAAATTCTTAATTTTGATAAATAGCCTAGGAAGCAATTATCATATTCAGAAAGAACATAATTAGGGCATCAAGTGCTATGTTCATTTTGTTTGTGAAACAGTTATGTAGAGTATCTTCACTTTATTTTTAAGTCAATTTTAGCCTTTAAAACACCTAAAATTTACTAAAAATTGTCAGTATCTTATTATTGGTAAATTTGATAAAAAAAAAAACATGAATAGTTTGAAATCTAAGCTATCTATTTATATGGTTACTTATTAAAATTATTTAAGATCAAACACTTGAAATTACTAGTTTATTGACTTGCCTACAAGGACCTTTTGTTGGAAAAACCAATTATCCTATTTTAATGTATATATCCTTTCTGTGTTTCAGTTTTATTCACATATTAACAGAAAGCTGATTTTCTTGTGATTCTAAGTAGATAACTTTTATTGCTGGATATTTGTTATATAAATCCCAAATATTAAAAACAATTTTTTTTTAAATTGCTTGTTAAAACAGGGAACACATTTTAAATTTATGAGTATGAATTAATTAAATTATTTAAATTATGAGCCTATGAATTATTGGTGAAAATATCACCAAGTAGACAGGGATCTTACTACTACACTCATATTGTGTCATGCTGCAGAGTTTGCATGCAACTGAACCTGCTCAAGGTTCTGTTGCAAGGGGGTTCAGTTGTACAGGGGTTCAGTTATACAAGGGTTCAGTGACACAAGGGTTCAGTTGCATAGGGGTTGGGCTATATGGGGGTTGAGTTGCACAATGGTTAAGTTACATGGTGGTTCAGTTACAGGCGTTCAGTTACATAGTGGTTCAATGAAATGTACACCATTACACACTTTTCCTTTTTTATGCTTACTTCAAACATGATAAGCAATTCATTTGTAAAGCCCAACCACCACCACCCTCTTCTTGATTGTCCCACATAGCCCATAGCCCAATCAATATGTATAAGCCCTAAGAAGATGTTCATTCTATTTTTGTGCACTTCTGTAGAAACAATGACAGTTCATGAGAAATAGAGAACTTGGCTTATGCATGGTCTCACTAGTAGAATGGTTGGGGTAAGACATAACAGAAATGCAGTTAAAATCTGTTACCTATAACAATTCCGCATATTATAAAGTATGAGGCTTTTTATTCAAACTTTTTCTTGTCAGGTACCCAAAATCTAGGCATATACCATCATTCCAAATTACATTTTAGTCAAGTTTGGACTTAACCACACACAGAGATGAATCAGAGGTAACAGTATAGCATTGCCTATAGTAAAAAGCCATAAGGTTGCAATGTTTTATTGTTTATTTTTTTTCCCAGAGGCACTTCATATGGAACTGGTTAAACTTCAGAGGGGGCCCATTTGGTTGGAAATTGGAAGTTCTACTGCCCGTTTTAAAAGTAAAGAATAATTGGAGGGTGACTAGCCCCCCCCTCCTACTCCTCCACAACCGTTTTCTCAAAATTTATATTATAAAATTTTGAGATAGCTATTTTTTAAAAATACTTTCAAGATTAGATAACAAAATGTCAAGGGTCACTGCACCCCCCCCCCCTCAGGGCCAAGGGTGTAGCTATTCCACGAGGGACTATATGATTTTTATGGATGGGAAGATTGCATAAATACACAGGGAGCTAATCTGATTGGAAATAAGAAGTCCTAGTGCCAGCAACTAGCCCCCCCAAGGCCCTTTTTCGCTAAGTGCATCCAGTCAAAATTTAGACAGAGCCATCTTGTTCAAAATAGTTCAAAGATGAAATAAAAAACTCTGGGGTCAACACACACCCCCAGAGCCTAGGGGCAAGTGTTGTAAATTATGCCCCAGGAGCATATAAGGTTTTTATGTAAGGGGTGGTTGGATAAATTTCAGAGAGGGTTCATTTGATTGGAAATTGAAAGCTCTAGTTCCTTTTTAAGAGTCAAAAGTGATTAGAGGGCATTTATCCCCCCCCCTCCCATATATACATGCCGTCTTTTTCCCAAATATTTCCAATAAAGATTTGAGATAGCCATTTTGTTTAGATAGTCCAATGATTAGATAACAAAAATTCGAAGTTAACATAACCCCCAGAGCCCAGGGGAAGGATTGCAATTAATCCCCCTCGTCATGTAAGGTTTTTTTCAAGGGTTTTAAAAATAGCTCTAAGATTAGATAAACCCAACCCTCAATCCCACTAAAAAAAACTTACAAAGGATATTTTATTACAAAGCTTTTGGGACCTAACTCCTGGCCCTTCCTCTATAACCCAAGTTGCCACCTCCAAGATAATTATTAAAGATATTTTATTCAAAAAATCATGGGAGTTGACTGAATTCATTAATGCTATGCTTTTAACTATGAAGCTATTTCTTTTTTGAAAACAGGGATGCACGAGACTTTTTTTTCATATTCTATTTTCTTGTTTGTTGTTTCTTCTTATCTATTTCCAAGGGTGAAAGCTCAAACAAGAAGAAAAAAAAACCATTAAACCAAAGCAATGATTCATGGGCCCCAACAACAATTGTGTCTCGTGGGTGCTGATCAGCAAATTGCTGATTAGATTCTATTCTTTAAAATAGATTATATTTCATGTACATGTTACTGGAAATTTAAGCCTTAATGGTTATGTAAAGACTCATTTTGATTGGCTCCATCCAAATTATTCCGTTATGGTGGCACTTTTTGCAACTTTATCATTTCCCATATGTTTCAATCGGCGTGGTTTATTGGTCAAAAGTAAAATATAGGGCGGACCAAAGCCAACCAATGTAATTCATTCTTGTTTAGCAAGTAGGTTTGACAACTTTGGTCTACGGAAATTGTCTTTCCGACGGCTTTCTGATAAGATTTTGAAGTGAGATTGAAAAAAGAAAGAAATAACGGCTTAGCAGTTTTTGGCACCTGGTATTTTTTTCAGGTTTAGTTGTAAATCTGAAAGGATTGTTTTACAGTCAAATTACCAGTTTTTTCCTTCAAGGATGCTTGCACAATATAGTTGATTCGGGTTAGCTAGCCATTTTGAGGGGGAACGAAAAACGTTACAAAAGAAAATAATTTCTATAATTTCCCACTGCTTTCCCATTTACAAAAAAAAATAAAGAGAGAAAAGACGGATTTAAACTGAATTAAGCTTCTTCCACTGCTCTATTTAAATTTAACCCATTTTTTTTGTAGTATGCTTGTTTCAAAGTCAATAATCTCTAGGTTATTTTCCCCGTCAGTTAAGTTTGTAGATCATTGTTGACAAGCTGTATTTGATTTTATAGCTTTCTTATTACACAAACAAACATTGGTTCTAAAATATAATATTTAATATATATCAGCACCAGACCGTCTGAAACAGAACCTTTTTTTAAAAAATCACAGTTCATATATAGTCCAGTATGGTCATTCTCTATCTCACCCATTATAAAAACCCAGACCGGGATGCGAGTGCTCCGGAGAACGTTTTTGCAGATATAAACATAGGCAAAGTCAGATTAGCGGGAATGCAGGTTAGTTTGTTTCCATCAAAGTGCATTGAAACAATCGGAAATAGACTAACCTGCATTCCCGCTAATGCAGAAATAAGTGGGAGGAGCTTTTTGTTTGCAACGAGAACGAAGACCAGAAATTATCTGCAATAAGCTTACTGGTATATTCTGTCTACTGTGTTAAAAAATATACAGATGTAGAAGTACAGACCTCAAACAATGTGGTAAAGGGAGGTTGACAGTAGGTACTTCAGAGGTATATATTTTTTTTTTATTTCGAAAAATTTTCGAAAAGGCAAAATCACCTTTGTACTGTAAAAAACTGGTTTACTCTGTAAGGAGCCAAGCATAAACAATATTTACATTTTATGCCAGAGTCCCATCAAGGTCACGCTTGTCGACAAAAAAATATGAATGACCAAAGCCGTATCCAAGTGGGAGGAGTTGCCGGGTTTGGCCCACCCCTCCCCGAAGTTTCGTGTTAATCGTAAAAAAGTACAAAAAATGATATAAACTCATTTTTGAATTTTTCTTGTACCCCCCCCCCCAAAAAAAGCCTCCCGCCCAAAAAAACCATCCTGGATACGCCCTTGCGAATGATATGTGGTTTTTCTTGATTTTAATGTCAAACTCATATTTAAGAAGCAGAAACCTAAGATGGCAAGAAACTGGTTAGAAAAGATTGCAACACTTATTTGTTTCCAACTATTCGTGAAACTAACGAACAATTGACTCGTTGAGAACAGTTTTATTCATAGCTCATATCATAGATTTAGCATTATTTGTCACAATATATATACAACATAGTATATGTAACACATTAACAAGATACATGTTCTTATTGTAGGCTAGTGAGACCGGATAGGGGGGTGACAGACGCCTTAAGTAGTGCATTAAAAGGCGCATTAAAAAAAAAATACCAAAAAATAATTGTTTGGTTATGCTGATTCCAAAAGTATCAATCTCTTTAACTTTCAAGTTAATCATCAAAAGTTACGAGCCCCAGCAAACTCGCTCTTTACCCTTGCTCTTTACCCTCAAATTTGACTTCTCACCAAAATTCTTAAATAGTAACTGCTGAAACCCATTCTATATTTAATTTGAATAAAATGTTTTTTTTTATTTTTAAGACACGTATTTTTTTTACGATAAAAAACGAGGGATTAAGGAATGTAGGCCTCCCCCTAATGTACGGAATATCTCCTTATACCTTTAAGTTCTAATGTTACTTATTATTATTAGCAAAAAAAATTGTTTTTTTTAAATTTAATATCTGATTATTTTGAATAAATACCGACACATCTCTTCCCCCCCCCCTTAGTGGATGATCCCATGAAAAATTAGTTCTACCTGGATGGTTAACCATGGATCATAAGCCGTCGCTCAGCACTTTTATTCACTTTCACCAAGTAGATAATTTTAATTTAAAAATTACTCCGGGGTAAAAAAAACCTTCCTGAACAATACCATCCTCGCTGAAAATTCTTCATGAAATATTTACACTGGAAAATCTTCTTCTTCTCTCCCAAAAAGTTTCCGTATATTTCCCAATAACAAACACTTTTGATTGGTAACACTAAACTAAATTAATTTCATACATTTGGAATCAGCGTAAAATACGTTCAGATGCATGGTGATTCAGTTGCACAGGGGTTCAGTTACACAGGGGTTTAGTTACATGGGGGTTCAGTTAAATGGGGTTTAGTTATATGAGGGTTTAGTTAAACAGGGTTCAGTTGCCTGGTGGTTCAGTTACACAAGGGTTCAGTTGCATGGGGGTTGGGTTATACAGGGGTTGAGTTGCACAGTGGTTCAGTTTCTTGGGGTTTACATGCACAACATTGAACACTTTTCCTTTTTTATGCTTAGTTCAAACATGATAAGTAATTCATTTGTAAAGCACAACCACCACCACCCTCTTCTTGATTGTCCCACATAGCCCATAGCCGAAGGAATATGTACAAGCCCTAAGAAATCACCAAAACATTGAAATTCTTGCTTTGTAATATACAAAATTTAATATTTGTAGTTTTATTTCCATGATTATGTACTTTTTAAAACCAATTTTGGTTTAAGTCCGGAATTATGGCTGTTGAAGAGGAAACATTCTTAGTTCATAATATGCAGAATTATTATAGTTAGTACATTTCAAATTTAATTCCTCTACCTCTGACTCCCCCCCCCCCTCCTATGTAAAGATGTAGCCTTTAGCCCAAATTATATATTTTCCATATATATTTGCATTTTGTTTTTATTTTGCCAGATGTTCATTCTATTTTTGGGCACATCTGTAGAAACAAGGGCAGTGCATGAGAAATATAGAATTTGGCCTATGTATTGGCACACTAGCAGGATGGTTGGGGTAAAATATAACAGAAATGCAGTTAAAATGTGTTACCTATAACAATTCTGCATATTATGAAGTAAGAAGTTTTTTCTTAACATTTTTTCTTCTCAGGTACCCCAAATCTAGGCATATACTATCATTTCAAATTACATTTTAGTAAAGTTTGGACTTAACCACACACAGAGATGAATCAGAGGTAACACTGTAGCATTGCCTATAGTAAAAAGTCATAAGGTTCCAATGTTTTATTGTTGTTTTTTTCCCAGAGGCACTTCATACAGCACTGGTTAAACTTCACAGGTGGCCCATTTGGTTGGAAATTGGAAGTTCTACTGCCCTTTTTAAAAGTAAAAAATAATTGGAGGGTGACTAGCCCCCTTCCTACTCCTCCACAACCGTTTTATCAAAATTTATCTGATAAAATTTTGAGATAGCTATTTTGTAAAAATAGTTTCAAGATTAGATAACAAAAAGTCAAGGGTCAATGCACCCCCCCTCAGGGCCAAGGTTGTAGCTATTCCACGAGGGAATATATGATTTTTATGGAAGGGATGATTGTATAAACTTCAAAGGGAGCTCATTTGATTGGAAATCAGAATTCCTAGTGCCAGCAACTAGCCCCCCCAGGCTCTTTTTCCCCGAATGAATCCAGTCAAAATTTAGACATAGCCATCTTGTTCAAAATAGTTCAAAGATGAATTAAAAAAAAACTCTGGGGTCAACACACACCCCCAGAGCCTAGGGGCAAGTGTTGTAAATTATGCCCCAGGAGCATATAAGGTTTTTATGCAAGGGGTGGTTGGATAAATTTCAGAGAGGGCTCATTTGATTGGAAATTGAAAGCTCTATTTCCTTTTTAAGAGTCAAAAGTGATTAGAGGGTATTTACCCCCCCCCCCCCCTCCCACATATACATGCCCTGTTTTTCCCAAATATATCCAATAACAATTTGAGATAGCCATTTTGTTTAGATAGTCCAATGATTAGATAACAAAAATTTGAAGTTAACATAACCCCCAGAGCCCAGGGGAAGGGTTGCAACTAATCCCCCTAGGCATGTAAGGTTTTTTGCAAGGGTTTTAAAAATAGTTCAAAGATCAGATAAGCCCAACCCCCAATCCCACTAAAAAAACTTACAAATGATATTTTATTCCAAAGCTTAAGGGAACTGACCCCTGGCCCTCCCTCTATGACCCAAGGTGCCACCTCCAAAAAAAACTATTAAAGATATTTTATTCAAAAAATCATGGGAGTTGACTTAATTCATTAATGCTCTGCTTTTAGCTATGAAGCCATTTCTTTTTTGAAAACAGGGATGCACAGGACTTTTCTTTCATATTCTATTTTCTTGTTTGTTGTTTCTTCTTATCTATTTCCATGGGTGAAAGCTCAAACAAGAAGAAAAAAAAAACACAAAACTAAAACAATGATTCATGGGCCCCAACAATTGTGTCTCGTGAGTGCTGATCAGCAAATTGATGATTAGATTCTATTCTTTAAAATAGATTATGTTTCATGTACATGTTGCTGGAAATTTAAGCCTTAATCAAAAAAACAATCTGACATTAATTTGTTTTCTGTTGTTTGGCTTGAAACATCAATGGATAAAGACTATCTCTTTAAAAGTTGAACCTAATAACTATTGAACCTTTGATGTAAATTTTATTTTATGGAAACTTCAGGTCTTTAGTCATTTCTTTTTCTACGAAAGATGCATTTTGAGTTATTTAATGTTGAAATTTGTAGGGTACATAATGAAGACATTAGCAAAATTTATTTTTACATTACCTATAATATTTCCCTTGAATCTATTCAGTTATTATTAATATTTTTTTTTGTCCAGCCATTGTTTTTTTGTTTTTTTTATGAATGGGGTAAATTAATGAGAATGAGTATTTTCTATAAGTATGTTCGTTTGCTTATAGGAGTTGAAGATAATTCATACATTGATGGCACAACATTCATTCAAACTTTAGTTTGTACTCTGTCATCTGGAAATCAAAATCTACCCGTGATTCTTTCATCCATAAACTATACTTTAGCGTCTGAGTTGGCTCCAGAGGATTTGGATAGTAGTGGTACAGGTATGATTTGACTTACAATGTTGTAGAATCAGTTCTAATCAGAAATGATCATGTTTGAAGACGTTTTTCCTTTTGTTACAAAACAAGAAATATTGTATAATACTTTCAAGCACTATTTAAAAATTTCTATATGGAGGCTGGATTTTTATTCTAAATTGTTGCAAAACACTTCAAACAAATTTAAATTTTAAAACTGAACAATTGCAAGATAAAAAATTTTCATGAGACTTTTTTCATTTTTGGAGTTACACTAAGTCTGTAAAGCACTTATTCTCTTTCCACCTTATTTCTAGAAAATGGTCCTGATTGAGAATAAGTCTATTATCTCCAGGTATTTCTGTTTATAAAGATTAATTAGCCATTATTTGACATGGAATATGTGAATAAAATTCTGATTTTAGAGCTTTGTGTCATAATAATCAAATTATCAAGGATTTTGTTGCGGCCTCTTGTTTTGTCTCATTTTCCATATTTTTTCACTTTTTGATGAATTTTATTTATCCGGGGTAGATTATTGAGAATACTTATAGTTTTATTATTATCTGTGTGTTCATTATTTTTTTTCTAGAAGCTCAAAATACTTCACAAACTGATATCAAAATCCTCATGGAAAACTATAATTCTATTTGGTCATCTGATCCTCAAAATCTGTCTGTCTGTATTTCATCTGTATCTTCTATTTTATCATTTGAGTTAGATTCCCAAGAACTGGTCAGTGAAGGTATATTTGAGGATAACACACACACACATACATTAAATACATAACCCAATCTAATAAGACGTAACCTAATAACTCCAGTTAAATCAGAAATTATGCTTTTGGGTATCAATGTACTCGAACACAAGACAATATTTGGTAAATTCGCAGTTTACAAGGCAATTCAGCTTAGATGAAGGTGAATATATCACTTAATGTTTCTTTTCATTCTTTTTTATGATTCAATAATCACTTCTAAATTTGTCAAATGTGCAAGTGGTTGTCAATCTTGATATAGCAGATAAAAAAATGGATATTTAAAAATTTATTTTTATCTTCCTATTCAAAAAATGATAAAGATACGCTACGAGGAACTTGTACCTAAAAAGTAATGTAGTATAGTCAATATGAGAAAAATAAAGATAAGATTCCTTAATTTTATAGATCAGTGTCATATCTAAGTTGTTGTATATATGTTTCAAGATACTAATATGAATTGGCAAAAAAGTTTTCAACAGATATATCAAAATATTGATCATAGCTACCGTTTAAGGAAGACGATTATAATATACCTGAAAGAATTCATTTCATTTCCTAAATTTTCTATCTCTTCATGGGCCTTCATGCTAGCCTAGTATAGGTAAGAGTATATATGGATAGGGGTGGGATGTTGCAATTAATCTGTCATCTCCCTTCATTTAAGCTAAGCCTGAATAAGGTTGCATTGGAGTGATACCTCTTATATTATGATAATTTTACGTTTATTTTCATGCATTTTTGAGTACTTGTTCAGAATCTGAGCAACATGACGAAAAGACCGCATCGAGCTCTCACAAATGCTATATTAAAAACAAGTTTTTGCTTCCTAATGATTTTTTGCTAAATACTTTAATCAGATTTAACATTAACATTTTGTTTCCAGTGGAACAAAATTTACACGATTGGAGTGGATTGTCCGTATTTCCTCTAGGCTCGGCTGAACCCCCCACCTAATATCCAAATATATTGCAAAACTCGGTGTATGATCTATATAATTAACCTAATTCTATTTTTTATTTAATTTTAATTAAAAAAAACTTAATTGTCAAGGGTTGCCTGTACTCTATCCTATTACCACATTTTATTCCTAAACTGATATAGTTTATGATATAATGATGTATAAGATCATTTTAGCAATTATGAAAGAGTGGTTGATCATTTTGTAGGTGGGGCCTCATGCCTCAAAGAATACATTTTAATGGTCATTTGTAGAAACACATCAAATTAAAAATTAGACAAAAAATATTGTTGTAGAGAACAACAAAGCTTCAAAACAACAGATGAAAAGAAAGAAAGCTTCAATTATGCATCTATATTTTTACACAGATGTGAGAAGTAAGGCTCCAGGCTTTGATATATTCAATGTCACATTGTTTAGTTTTGTTTTAACATGTTACCATTGGCAGTTTTGAGCTCTTATAAACCCTTTAAGGGTTTAAAAGGAATAGTCCCCCACACATGGTTATTGAATTATGAAAGAGCATGAAGAATTATCATGACTTAATGCTACTGAAGAACGATATTTTGTTAAGTCTAGGCTATTTACCAAAAATCTAGTGTAGATTTACAATTCTGGCTATATGTTTGACTTATGGAGGGGGAGTCAGTAAATTTCTAGATGGCGCTATAATTTAGGTTGGATGAAAGTGATGGAGGACCTGTATTATTTGAAAAACGAACAGAAATCAAAATTTTAAAAACAAGTTTTTTTTTATTGAATGTAAGGAGCAACATTAAAACTAAAAACGAACAGAAATTATTCTTTACATGAAGGGCTGCCCCCTCCTCAATACCTTGCTCTTTACGCTAAAGTCTGACTGTTTGTCCCAATCTTTTAAGAACAGCCACAGAAACACACTCTTTTAAAGCTGCTAACAGCTTTAGCTAACTCTATCAGACAACTCATTCTAAGAAAAGAGTGAGTCTTTAGAAACAAAAATTTTTTGTTTTCCATTTGTTTCAGAACAAATCCCAAGTATGTGTGGGTAATATGACTTACTTTAATTAATATTTTTAGTCACATATTATAACATATATTTTGAAAAAGCATTTAATATTCTTATTTGTTTCTGCTACTGAATTATCGAGTCAAGACCATGTGCCCGTAAAAGATTTCAAATATGCAAAAGTAATAAGAATTCGAGTGGGATAAATCCTATTAGTAGGTTCTGATAAATCACAACTTAATAACCTCCTGGTATTAGGTTGTGATCAGCAGAAGGATATATCCCTATTTGCACTTTTACTGATCGTCATGGAAAGGTACCCAATTGAAAAAATTCCTTGTTTTACACCCTTAAACGTCCCATCTTCTGATCTGTTTGAAATATACTCATCCCCCCATTATAACATCGGCTAGTTTGCATGTAATAGATCCTTTTTTATGTATGCATGAGAATGTTTTTTAGATTATATATTACTAGAATATTTCGTGATGTATCTACGAATTGAAATTTCACTTGTTGTATTTATTGTTCATTAATGTCATACGGCACTGAATTTCGTAATTTTAAGTGTTTTCTTATTTTGTTAAATTGTGATTATTTTTTTGAAAGATCAGTTTTTGGTAAAAGATCATTTTAAAAATCGTTTATGAGTCTTCTAGCTGCTTCAAAATAAGTCAAGAGCACTGCAAATCTATCTCTTGCTTATTTCTTGCTAGTCTCTTGCCTTTGTAGAGCCTGGGGTTGGGAGCTGAACCGTTTAATTCTTCTGAATCCGATAGTTTATTCAACGGTTTTATATTATTTATTGCTAGAATATATCGTGCTACATCCAGGCATTGAAACTTCATGTTTCTTTTGTTGTATTTTGTGTTCATTTAAGTCATATCGTCCTGAGCTGTGTAAGTTCCAGTATTTTCTTATTGATTTAAATTGTGATTTTAATTTTTATTAAGATGATTTTTTTGGTGAAAGATCATTATTAATATTAAATATGATTATTATAGCTGCTTAAAATTAGTCTAGTTTTGGGGCCTGACTGTTGCAGAAGAATGGCAAAGGCACTTCTTGCTATTTCTGCTGTCTCTTTACTACCTGGGAGTGGGAACTGAATTGTTGAATTCTTCTGAATCCGGTAGTTTATTTGTGTTTCATCAAAAGAGACTTCCAATACATAATAAGGCTATAGGAATCTTTATATCAAACAGTTCGTGGTAACGAACTGTAAGTAAGGATCGACCGGGCTCAATAGTAAACAAATCTCTAAAAAACGGAATTTTGATACCAATAGATGCATAAAAAAAATCAAATTTTAATGGTGATTTAAAAATATGTAAGTTTCATCAAGTTTAGTCCAGTCCATTAAAAGTTACGCGCCTTGGTAAATTTGGCTTATTTTCGAAAAAGAGGGAGAAAACCCCCTAAAAGTTATACAACCTTAATGAAAATCACACCATGGATGCATGTTTATTTGTTTTTTTGTTTTTTTCCAAGGGGTGATCGTATCGTCCCAGTGGTTCTAGAATATCGTGGAAGGGCTCATTGGAACGGAAATTAAAAGTTCTAGTTCCTTCTTTAATTGAAAAAAAAAATGGAGGGCAACTAGGCCCCCTCCCATTCTTATTTTTTTCCCAAAGTCGCCCGATAAAAATTTGTAAATGGCCATTTTGTTCAGCATATTCGAAAATAGGATAACTATGTCTTTTAGGATGACTTAATCCACCAACGTCCCCGGGTATAGGGCTGAAAGTTTTTAACTTTACCCAATGTTAATATATATTATTGGTTATTGGTAATTATACCGACGTTTTCAATGGGGTTTTTTTTCTGGTTCTGGGGAGGGGGTCGGGGGTTATGTGGGAGGATCTTTCCTCCCACAAAAAAGGGCTCATTCGATTGGAAATTTGAATAGCTAGTTTTCTTTTTTAATTGTCGAAACTGATTCGAAGACAACTAACACCCCTTCCACGCCCACTATTTCCCCAAAAACATCCAATAAAAATTGGGAGATAGCCATTTTGTTCAACATAGTTGAAAGTTCTGGAAATTATATCTTTGAGCGGGACACTGCCCCCACAGTTTTCAGGGCAAGGGTTATAAGTTATGCCCTGGGGGTATATATAGTTCTTATGGAAGGTATGCCTGGTGGTTCAGTTACACAAGGGTTCAGTTGCATGGGGGTTGGGCTATATGGGGGTTGAGTTGCACAGTGGTTAAATTGCGTAGTGGATCAGTTACAGGCGTTCAGTTTCTTGGGGTTCAGTTGCATGGTGGTTCAGTTACATGCACACCATTGAACACCTATCCTTTTTTATGCTTACTTCAAACATGATAAGTAATTCATTTGTAAAGCACAACCACCACCACCCTCTTCTTGTTTGTCCCACTTAGCCCATAGCCCAAGAAATATGTATAAGCCTTAAGAAAACACCAAAACATTGAAATTTTTGCTTTGTAATATGCAAAATGTTATATTTTGTAGTTTTATTTCCATGATTATGTACTTTTGAAAACCAATTTTTTGTTTAAGTCTGAAATTAGGGATGTTGAAAAGGAAACACTCTTAGTTCATAATATACAAAATTATTATAGTTAGTACATTTCAAATTTAATTCCTCTACATCTGACTTCCCCCCCCTCCGATGTAAAAATGTAGCCTTTAGCCCAAATTTTATATTTTCCATATATATTTGCATTTTGTGTTTATTTTGCCAGATGTTCATTCTATTTTTGGGCACATCTGTAGAAACAAGGACAGTTCATGAGAAATATAGAACTTGGCCTATGTATTGGCTCACTAGTAGGATAGTTGGGGTAAAGTATAACAGAAATGCAGTTAAAATGTGTCACCTATAACTATTCTGCATATTATGAAGTAAAAAGTTTTTTCTTAACATTTTTTCTTGTCAGGTACCCCAAATCTAGGCATATACCATCATTTCAAATTATATTTTAGTAAAGTTTGGACTTAACCACACACAGAGATGAATCAGAGGTAACAGTATAGCATTGCCTATAGTAAAAAGCCATAAGGTTACAATGTTTTATTGTTTATTCTTTTTCCCAGAGGCACTTCATATGGAACTGGTTAAACTTCAGAGGGGGCCCATTTGGTTGGAAATTGGAAGTTCTACTGCCCGTTTTAAAAGTAAAAAATAATTGGAGGGTGATTAGCCCCCCCTCCCTCCTGCTCCTCCACAACCGTTTTCTCAAAATTTATCTGATAAAATTTCAGATAGCTATTTTGTAAAAATAGTTTAAAGATTAGATAACAAAAAGTCCAGGGTCAATGTACCCCCCCTTCGGGCCCAGGTGGTAGCTATTCCCCGAGGGCATATATGATTTTTATGAATGAAAGGTGTGTAACCTGCTCCCTGGGAGCTCAGGTGAGTGGACCTCAGACATCCTGGTGCCAGCCACTCGTCCCCCCCCAAGGCCCTTTTTCCCCGAATGAAGCCAGTCACAAGTTAGACCTAACCCTCGGTTTCAAAATAGTTCAAAGATGAAATTATAAAACTAGGGGGTTAACACATCCCCCCAGAAACTAGGGGCACATGTTGTAAATTATGCCCCAGGAGCATATAAGGTTTTTATGTAAGGGGTGGTTGGATAAATTTCAGAGAGGGTTCATTTGATTGGAAATTGAAAGCTCTAGTTCCTTTTTAAGAGTCAAAAGTGATTAGAGGGCATTTATCCTCCCCCTCTCACATATATATGACTTCTTTTTCCAAATATATCCAATAAAGATCTGGGATAGCTATTTTGTTTCGATAGTCCTATGATTAGATAACAAAAATTTTAAATTAATGCAGCACCCAAGGGCCCAGGGGGATGGTTGCAAGTAGGTCCGCTAGTCATTTAAGTTTTTTATGCTCTGGTATTTAAAATAGCTCAATGATCAGATAAACCCAACCATGAGTCCCACTAAAAAAAACTTACAAAGGATATTTTATTCAAAATCGTATGGGAACTGATCCCTGGCCCTTCCTCTATAACCCAAGGTGCCACCCTCAGAAAAACTATTCAAGATATTTTATTCAAAAAATCATGGGAGTTGACTTAATTCTTTAATGCTATGCTTTCAACTATGAAGCTATTTCTTGTTTGAAAACAGGGTTGCACAAGACTTTTTTTTATATTCTTTTTTCTTGTTTGTTGTTCCATCTTATCTCTTTGCATGGGTGAAAGCTCAAACAAGAAAAAAAACAACACAAAAATAAAGAAATAATTCAGGGGCCCCAACAACAATTGTGTCGTGTTGGTACTGATCAGCAAATTGATGATTAGATTTTATTCTTTAAAACATATTATACATGATGTACATGTTACTGTAAATTTAAGCCTTGATCAAACAAACTTCAGGTCTTAGTCATTTCCTTTTCTAAGAAAGATACATTTTGAGTTATTTAATGTTTAAATTTTTTGGGTACATAATGAAGATAATATTAAAATTTATTTTTAAATTAACTATAATATTTCCCTTTAATCTATTTTGTTATTATTATTAATATTTGTTTTTTTTTTGTACAACCATTTTTTTTTTTTTATCCGTTGGGTAAATTAATTATAATTATTTTTTTATTTAAGTATGTTTTTTTGGTTATAGTAGTTGAATATACTTTATCAATTGAGGCAACAACATTAATGGAAACTTTAGGTTGTTCTCTGTCACCTGGAAATCAAAATCTACCTGTGGTTCTTTCATCCAGAAACTCCACTTTAGCGTCCGAGTTGGCTCCTGAGGATGGGAATAGTAGTGGTACAGGTATGATTCAACCTACAATGTTGTAGAACCAGTTCTAATCTGAAATGATCATGTTTGAAGACGTTTTTTCTTTTCTTACAAAACAAGAAATACTTTATAATACTTTCGAGCACTATTTAAAAATTTCTATCTGGAGGCTGGATTTTTATTTTAAATCATTGCAAAACACTTCAAAAAAATTTAAATTTTAAAACTGAACTATTGCCAGATAAAAAAATTTCATGAGACTTTTTTCATTTTTGGAGTTACACTAAGTCTGTAAAGCACTTATTCTCTTTCCACTTTATTTCTAGAAAATGGTCCTGAGTAAGATTAAGTCTATTATCTCCAGGTATTTCTGTTTATAAAAATTAATTAGCCATTATTTGGACATGAAATATGTGAATAAAATTCTGATTTTAGAGCTTTGTGTCATAATAATCAATTTATCAAGGATTTTGTTTCGGCCTCTTATTTTGTTCCATTTTCCATTTTTTTTTATTTTTTGATGAATTTTATTTTTTCCTGGGTTTATTATTGAGAGTAATGATAGTTTTATTATTATCCATTCGTTCATTATTTTTTTTCTGTTAAATAAAAATAATTAAACAACTGATACCAAAATCAGCATTGACTAATATAATTATAATTGATCAAATAATTCACAAAATCTATATTTCTGTTTTTCATTTTTATCTTCCATTTCACCATTTAAGTTTGGTTCACAAGTACTGGTCAGTGAAGGTATATTTGAGTTTAACACACACACGCATATACTAAATATGTTTTTTTTTCTTTTCATTCTTTTTTATGATTCAATAATCACTTCTAAATTTGCCAAATGTGCCATTGATTGTCAATCTTGAGATAGCAGATCAATATATGGGCATTGAAAAATATATATTAATCTTCCTATTTACAAAGAAAATAAGGCTAAAGAAAAAAGAATAAGGCTAAAGAAAAATAAAGAACAAAGCTACCTATTTACAAAAGAATGAGCTAAGGGGCATTTGTACCTGAAAAGTAATGTAGTCTAGTCCATATAAATACTGATCATAGGCATTTATTTTCTAAATCCTTGTCTTATCTAAGTTGATTTCTAAATGTTTCATGATAATCATATGCAGTGGCAAATGATTGTGTATCAGCTATTACAAAAGATTGTTCATAGCTACTGTGTAGGGGAGACGATTATTACATGCCTGAAAGAATGCATTTCATTGCCTAAATTTTCTATCTCTCCATGGGCCTTAATACTAGTATAGGTAAGAGTATATATGCATAGGGGTGGGATGTAGGAATTAATCTGTCATCTGTCCTCATTTAAACTAAGCCTGAATAAGGTTGCGTTGGAGTGATACCTCTTATATTATTATTATTTTACATTTATTTTTATGTATTTGTGGGTACTTGTTCAGAATCCGGGCAACACGCAAAAAAGACCGCATCGAAATCTCAAAGATGCTATATTAAAAACAGGTCTTGCTGCCTAGTGAGGTATTGCTCACTTTATGACAAAGATTTAAACTTCAGTTTTTTGTTAAAGGGAAAAAACAAGGTACCTAGGTTAGATTAGGTTACGTATTTAATATAGGCTATGATTTACCCCCCCCCACCCCGAATGTGTAAATATATTGCCCAAATCTGTTTCTGAACTATTATATTTTTATCATACTTTGTTTTATTTCATTGGCATTAACCAAAATTCACTTCTCACGTTTTGCCCGTATTCTAAACAAGTACCACATTTTCTTCCTAAACTGATATGGTTTATGCTATAATGATGTATAAGATCATTTTAGCAATTATGAAAGAGTGGTTGGTCATTTTATAGGTGGGGCCTCATGCCTCAAAGTATACATTTTAATGGTCATTTGTAAAAACACATATCAATTTAGAAATTAGACAAAAAATATTGTTGTAGAGAACAGACAAGACATATATAAAGAAAAATACCCATTAAATGTAAGATGAAAATGAACAAAGCTTCAATTATGCATCTATTTTTTTACACAGATGGGAGAAGTAATGCTCCAAGCTTTGATATATTCAATCTCACTTTGTTAAGTTTTGTCTTTTAACCCCTTTAAGGGCTTAAAAGCAATAGTCCCCCACAAATGATTATTGAAATATGAAATAACATGAAGAATAATCATGACTTAATACTACTGAAGAACGAAATTTTGTTAAGTCTAGGCTATTTACGAAAAATCTATTGTAGATTTACAAATATAGATATATATTTGACTTATGGAGGGGGAATCAGTAAATTTCTTGATGCCGCTATAATTTACGTTGGATGAAAGTGATATCATCATTTGATGCCTTTTTTTATGCTCTTTCATAATTCAATAATTGCTTCTAATTGCATCTTGAGCCCTTAAAGGGGCCCTGAATGTATTTTATATGAATTATCGAAAGCATTAAAAAAGCATCAAATGTTGTTTTCAATTCGTCCTAGTTAAATTATAGGGCCTACTGCAAATTTACCATGAACTTTAACGCCGGTGTCGATACAACCCCCCAGGGCCCGGGGGTAGGCGTTGTAAGTTATGCCCTGGGGGTATATATAGTTCTTATGGAAGGGATGCTCGTATAAACTTCCTAGAGGGCTCATTTGATTGGAAATTGAAAGTTGTAATTCACTTTTTGAGAGTAAAAAGTGATTGGATGGTAGCTAGCCTTCCTCGCACTTCATTTATTTTTTTCCCAGGGGCACTTCATATAGAAGGAGTCGTATAAACTTCAGAGGGGGCTCATTCGATTGCAAATAGAGAGTTCTAGTGCCCTTTTTAAGAGTCAAAGGTGATCCGAGGGTAGCTAGGCCCCTCCCCTAAGCCCGTTTTCCACAAATATCTCTGATAGAAAATCTGAGGTAGCCATTGCATCAGATAAAATTTTTGAGATAGTGAAACCTAGTAAATCTTTAAACGAGCAAAACTTAAATTGAATATTCAAATCAAGCTTGAAACGAACAAAAATCTCTACAAACAAGAGTCTGGGTTTCGCCTCCTTCTCTCACTGTAAAAGTCTAAAACCTACTGCGTCATTGGCGCTTTACTGAAAACCAATTTTATTACAAATATTGTTTTTTGCACTTAATATTGAAAATAAACATCATAACTATATTAAAATTTTGAACTGATCAGCTTTAAGCAATTAATATCATTATACATCAAATATTCAGTTTAATTTTTTAGTTCTTTCTAAAGTTGTTCAAGACGAACATAGTTTCACTATAAACAAGAGTTTGGATACTGCCTCCTTCCTTAACTGTAAATAAAAATCAAAAGTCTACTGCCTCATTGGCGCTTCCCTGATAACGAATTGTATTTCAAATATTTTCTTTTGTACTTAATATTGAAAATAAACAGTAAAATTACAGTAAAATTTTGAACTGACCAGCTTTCAACTGATATTTGTAAAATTGTTTAAGACCCCTAAAATTGTCCCATTCCTTAACTGTAAAAACCTAAAGACTACTTGTCATTGGCGCTTCACCGAAAACGAATTATATTCCAAGTATTTTCTTTTCCAGTTCTTACAGCATTAAAAATGAAAATAAAATTACAGTGTAATAAAATTTAGAACTGATTGATCTTTAAACAATTAATATATTATACATCAAATATTCAATTTGATTTTGTTTATATTTTCCAAGACTGTTCAAGACACATATAGTTTTCAGCAAAGTACCAATGAGGCAGTGGGCCTTAGAGTTTTGCAGGGAGAGAAGGAGGCGATACCCACACTTTAGTTTGTAGTTATTTTTATTTGATTCAAGCTTGATTTGTATATTCAATTTAAGTTTCACTCGGTTTAAGATTTATTTATTCATTAACATTTATATCTATTGTATGTTTGTTTGCATTGATTGTTTGTTTAGTTTCTGTTCGTTTTGAGTTTCATTTACGCTTCGATAGCAAAATATTTTTTTTTGTTTTAAGCTTGATTTTATATTCAATTTAAGCATTACTCGCTTTAAAATCTATTTATTCATTTATATTATTACATAGTGTATGTTTTTGCTATGACTGTTAATTTAATTTCTGTTCGTTTTGGGTTTTATTTATTTTTTAATAGTAATTTCTGGTCGTTTTGAGTTTGAATTTTAACAGGTATTTATATCTGCTGAGCTTAAGTTTAAAATGGCCTTTACTTTTCTTTTGAAGAATGATTTTTATGAAAGTTTTTTTAATTAATAGCATACAAAAAGGCATCAAATGACGTTTTCACCTTCATCTTAGCTAAATTTTAGCGCCACCTAGAAATTTACAGGGGAGTCTTTGATAGAAAGAGAAGCTACATGGGGTGTAACATATATCCTGAAATGGTATCTTAAATACCATCTAGCACTTGGTCACGATCAACTACATTTTCTGACAAATCAGAATAGTCACTTTCTGAACTTAATGAGCTCATATTTATTCACAGATTTTCACTAATATAGGAAACAACAGATTTTGTAGATTTGAATTTTCACAAATGAAAAGTATTGTCAGATTCAATGGAATTCTTTTCCGTTTCACGGTTTTTTCATTTTTTTTTTGTTGGCAACATTGTTCATACAAATATTAGCAGACGTTCTAACTTAATATTGCTTATAGCAACTAAAAGAAAATTCGCAGTAAACACGGGTTTCCAGGTATAAATAGTCCTAGGATAGATCTAGAAGGCTAAATATTTTTTTCACTTTGGTGTCATTGGTACTTTAAAATACGCTCTTTTCATAATATTAATCTGCTTGTTTTCTGTTGGTTGTTGGACTTTTTCACAAATATTCTCACAAATTTTACCTTCATTGACTTATATTTAATAATGCTATAATCACTTAATTGCAACTTGGTTTAGAATTAGTTGTAAAGTTAGTTTTGTATTTGTAGTGATTTAAACAGTTGTAATCATTGTATTAGTAGCGTTACCAGCATGAACATCTTTCCAGATGTTCATATAAATATTAATTTCATTATGACCCAGAAGTTTCACCTTGGCTTGATTAGCTGTTCCAAAAATATAGCTGATGTGCAGTTTCGATCTCCTTTTGATGTTTTTTTTCATCTTAGTACTCTAAGCCTTACAAGTTGATGCAATTGAAGTATTAGTTGGAGTAGCTTAGCAGCAGTAGTAGTATTAGTAAAAGCAGCAGTGGTAATAGTGTTAGTAATGATATGCATGTATTACCTTTTTGTAAATATATGTTCCCCTTTAAGCATTCTTTGAAAGTTCCAACTTAATTCCTAAATCCATTCTTCAGATACTCCCTTTTGACAATCTGCATGTGTAGTGTTTTGATTTAGTTCAGCTTTCCCCTCAATATTCTATCCAATTTTCCCCTTCGTACCCTTAGCCCAAATTGTACTTGTATCATAGTAGTTTTGGTAGTAGTCAGAGCAGTACTAGTAGTAAAACTGTATTATTATTCATAGTATTAACAGTAGTGGCAGCAGCATTAATAGTAGCAGTATCAGGTACATTTTGCTTTTTGGTTACTGGATTTTCCACTCATGCTACCCCTGATGTTTCCTTTTGATATGATAAACCGTTCCAAAATATTGCTGATACGCTCGTATTAGCAATCTGCATGCCCACAATATGCTTTAATTTAGTTCAACTTTCCCCTAAACGTTTCGTCAGATGTTTATTTCAAAATCTTCAGCCTCAGTAAAACCTGCTACAAAAGTAGTAGTTTTGTTGATAGTAGTGGTGGTGGTAATGGTAGTAGTGTGCAAAGTGTTGCAAATGTACAAATATTGGTCAGTTAATTTTATCCCTTATCATTTCCTGTAAGTTCCAAGTTAATATACTCAGTCATTCCTGAGCTACGCCCTCTTTGAAAACGCATTTACACATAACATGTTTTGATTTAGTTCAACACTTCCCTCAACATTCCTTAAAAGACTCACCTTAATGCCTTTCATATTAGTCAAACATGCATGCCCTTTCTCAGTAATATATACTATATGTAAACAATGATCAAATCGCCTAACTTACAGCCCTCACTCTG
>NC_142803.1:69400188-69460100 GCF_049724085.1 Artemia sp. Qi Xiang Cuo
AAAAAAACGAGAGACAGATCCGTGCAACCGATGCAAAAAAGTGATTTTCCTTGTTGTTCAGGGAGAGAGACTGTAAATTCCTTGTAAAAGGTTTTGACCATGTTGAATCCAATGATCACTTTTCATTTTGATCTGATGCCATTTTCAAGTGGTTTGAGGCTTTTTTTCGAAATCAACATAAATTTCTTTTCGCAATAAACTTTTACTTTTAAGACGAACCGAAATAATAGTTAACGTTCGTGAGTCAGTGACAAATGGAAATTTTTTCACTCGGCAGTTTTTTTCAAAAATCTTTTTTTAACTTTTTATTACCATGGGCATTGGTTTGCTCTCTACTAGGTTGCAGCTACCGCTACAAACCATAATACCTTGCCGGTATATGCTTTAAAAAATTAGCCTCTAAAATAACTAAAAAAAAACCAACAGTGGATACCGATAACGATATTCTTGATAGGATAATTGCGACACCAATGCGTCTGATATCGATATGCGCGATGTCGATACGCCTGATACCACATACAGCCCTTCCCCAGGGACTATGGGTTGTGGTTAGCTCTTTACTCGGTTGCAGCTACCGCTGCAACCATGACTACAAATTTAGTTTCAAATTGTCAATTCTCGCCAATCAAGAGAGCTAATGTGGGCAAAACTTTCATTGTGTAAGGCAATTATTTTGCTCATCTCATCCATTACCTTGTGACAGTAAAAATAGGAATTACACAATGAAAGTTTTGCCCAAATAAGCTCTCTTGATTGGCTAGAATTGACAATTTGAAACTAAATTTGTAGTCATGGTTGCAGCGGTAGCTGCAACCGAGTAAAGAGGTAACCACAACCCATAGTCCCCGGGGACGGGCTGTATGTGGTATCGGGCGTATCGATATCGCGCGTATTGGTATCGGGCGTATTGGTATCGCATGTATCGTATCGGGAATATCGGCATCGGTATCCGGTGTTTTATTTTTTTAGTAATTTTCTAGGCTCATTTTTTAAAGCATGTCCCGGCAAAGTATCATTGTTGCAGCGGTAGCTGCAATCTAGTAGAGAGCAAACCAAAGACCATAGTAATAAAAAGTTAAAAAACGATTTTAGAAAAAACTGCCGAGTGAAAAAAATTTCCATTTGTCACTGACTCACGAACGTTAACTATTATTTCGGTTCGTCTTAAAAGTAAAAGTTTATTGTGAAAAGAAATTTATGTTGATTTCGAAAAAAAGCCTCAAACCACTTGAAAATGGCATCAGATCAAAATGAAAAGTGATCATTGGATTCAACATGGTCAAAACCTTTTACAAGGAATTTACAGTCTCTCTCCCTGAACAACAAGGAAAATCACTTTTTTGCATCGGTTGCACGGATCTGTCTCTCGTTTATTTTTCAACAGGTCTAGCGGGCTACCAGAACATCATAGAGAGATTCTTAATGGTACATTCAAAAGCTATTTCTCATTTCTAAGTGCTTTTTATCAATTCTGCCATCTGCAAGTGCCATATGGCACTAAAATGGCACTTTTTGTGCTATTTCTCAAAGGGTGGCACTAGCAGGCTACAATAACATCGTTGACAGATATTTTATAACTCATATCAAATATATTCCACATATCTACGTCTTTCATATAAAGTCCACCATCATCAAAATCAAATGGCATTTAAAACGGCCCTTTGGTGTCGTGTCTCAAATGGAAAAGCTACACTGTTTGAACTTCAACAGTAGTTTGAAGTTTCTTGAATATCATTTTAAATTTGACTATAGGACCATTGAAAGTATTATATTCAGTATAAGTTCAATTCAAATATTTGAATTATAGCAGAAAAAGGGGAATGCAAATTGAATTTTGAGTATAAAAAGATAATTATAAAAATAAGGAAATATATTTTTACTTTGAAATAAGTTGAGCGTTGTCTGCAAAATGAACACGCAGAAATTTATGTACAAAAATTATCTTTTAACTCTTACAATTGTAACGGGATCAAAATCCAAAACCTCAAAATTTTCCAATTAAAGTTACTCAAGTAAAATAAAATCACCCAAAATATGAGCCTAAAAATTCAAGTAACCTACAGATCGAGTAAGGCTCAAGCATTCAATTTAAAAAGTAGCAAAACAAATATATCTAATTCAAACATACTTTGTAAAAATCTTTCCCACGGAAAATGCAATAGCAATAAATAAATCCGCCTCCGTGTCGACAAAATATGCAATAAATATCAGTTTGACCAAATGTTACATGACAGGCGACCAACAATGTAATTTTATTCTTAAGAGCTTGAATTCCCAAACTATCAAGAGAAGGTAGAATTTATCATACAAAAAAGTAGTCACTAGAGATACAAAGAATTTCGTGTAATCTAATTGCATTGTTCTGAAAACTAAGTTTAGGATTATGTATTCCAATGCAACTAACTTATATTGTCTCTTAACAAGTTTCACAGTGATAAATTATAAGCCATCTGTAAACTAAGTGGCATGTCGCTAGCCATAAAATTACAATTTAAAACTTTGTTTTGTCGAGAAAAATTCCAAAGTGAAGTCTTAAAGTTATAAATCGTATCAAAATTCAAGTAGCCAATTGGTGTATTTCTTTCCAATAGTAATAAAAGAGATACCACGAACCAATAGGATCAATGTAACACATGTTTTAGTAACGCCTGAATGTAACCTCTGGCGAAATCGGAGGGTAAAGTTACTTAGAATTTAGCAATTTTGAGTTAGTCTATGCGGAATCTAGAAGGAGTTTTTAGAACGAGTTTACAGTGAGTCTTTGAGAACAATTTAAAGTAAGTGATCTAACTGTTGCATTGTATATTCCTCAGTCTATAACATTGTCCTAGTGTTTATGACTGTGAAGTGTTATACAGATAATTTTGATATTCCTGAAACAGCTTTGTACCGCTAATGTGAGCAAAAATAAATACATTATTTTCTTAATCTTGTCTCTTCATGTTAGTACTTCTTAAGATAATTAGTCCTTGTGGCTCCCATCGCTGTTACGGGTACCAGAAACCATTCAATCTGATTTCAACTCAGCATGGCCATTTATATATGCTCCCCATTCGAACCACTGCTTTAATCCCCTGCTACACGAAGCTCCTCCTCGAAATATTGTATAAGATATTAGAAAGATATAATGAAAACCACCTCATAAAGTAACAATAAACAAACCCCCCCCTCATTAGAATTGTCGCAGTCTGTTTAAAGGAGCAAAACACAAGGACAAAATTTTCCACTTAAAAAAAGATGATTGAGAAATATTACGCATAAAGAAAGTGCAATATTTTGTTAGGCCTAAGTCCCCTTAAGATAGTAACAAAAAAAATATACTCCCTAAGAAAAAATATGTATAGAATCCCCTATAAGATAATAGAAATTTGGAAGTGTCAAATTTGAGTTATATAAAAAAAATAGTGCCGAATTTTAATTATTTTTGAAACAAAACTAGCCAATATGTCATTAGATCCAAACGAACAATTGCTAAAACAAAAACCTATTGCCAAAACAGTAGAAATTTCAAAATCCCTTCCCTCATATAACGGAGACTCAGACGTAGATGAATTTAGTATCCAATTAAACCAATTGTAGAAGTAACTAAAACGGACTTAAAATCAGGAGTAGGCATGTTGTTAATGAGACTTAAAGGGCAAGCGTTAACATTCTTAAAACAAGTACAGAACACCATAGAGGAAGATAACAACCTTCCAATAAACTCCATAGAAAAATTGCTAAAAGTATTCCGAGAAAGATTTGTTGAGACCAGTTCAACACACAAATTGAAGCACGGAACTGTATGTTTCGACGAAACCCAAAATGTTAGGGAATACCTACACAAAGTAATGGTATCCAAAGAGGCTAAATATGGGAAAGAATCTGGTCCTTTATATGATAAAATTGCACTAAATGCTTTCATGCAAGGATTGAGCCCCAAACTGTACCGAATGTTAGTATCTAAAAATATTCAAACATTAGAGCTGGCAGTTCAGGAAGTAGAGAGAATGAATTGACATGATTGTGGCAAATCACAATAAGTCAAGAATAAATAACGTGGGAGAATCAACTCCGGGACAATCACGAGGAATTTCACCCGCATTTTTCTCGAGAGATAATTCACCAAAACCGAACCAAAATAGATCCTCAACCCCTACCAGGCAAAGAATTGTACGTTTCGTACCCACGAATACGGGAAACTACGTAAATAACCCCCCAACTATATGCTATGCATGTAATAAACAAATACATATTGCCAGGGAATACTGTACTAGAAACAACTACACACCAGCAACTCCCAGTTTTAGTAACCGTTTGTTCGGGAGAATGAACTTAAATTCCAATGGGTCAGGAAGTTATAGGAGTAACCCCCCACGCCTCCCACCGTTCCGAAACCCCTATCAAAATGAATTGGAGTACGCAAACCCTTCCCCCAACCGAAAAAATAAATATCGGTTTCCCAACCGAAATACGCGACCAAACATGTACCAATTCAATTCACAGAAAGTGTATCCTACTAGATTTAGCAGGAATACAAATGATGCCAGAAGATATTTTTTCCCGACGGGTAGAAATTTTTTGTCAATGCAAAATGAACAAATGCCGCGAGCCGACGGCACAAGAAATTCCAACCGACGTAATAATACGTGGCAACCAAGACAATAAAATGTCAATCAACTTGCTAGGGAAGTTCCCACCGAGCCCCAATGTAAAACACAAACCTATCAAATAAACGCACAGGCAAACGAATCAGGCCCCCAAGAAAATTAACCGGGACCCTGGAGGCCAGTATTTTTTATAAGTCCCTTCCATTAGTTGTACCTTCTTTAAGTGATAATAATGATATATTACCTATATTAAATGAGTTTGGTGTTTCAAGTATTTATTTCAAAGCGCTAATAGATTCCGGTGCATCGGTTAACATAATAAACTCGAATGTATTTAATAGATTACCAGTATATATTAAGCGACGGAAAAATTTTAATATTCCCAGTTAAACTAGCGTCACAGGGCATAAACTGGAAGCAATAGGCTCCATACGCCTAGATGTGACAAAAGATAATAGAATCTTTCCTACCAACTTCATAATATGCAAAAATTTCCCATTGGAAGCTATAATCGGTGCTAATTTTTTAAAATCTAATAGAGTGTTATTAGATATAGCGAATCACAGACTCGTATATCCATCCGATCCCATTCTCCAACGCGTGGAGAAAGGAGAAGCAACAGTGAATAGAATAAAGTCTTTTGTACCCCATTTCTCGTCCTCTAGGAGAAACTCAAGCAACAAATGGATTGAGTCCATAAAAGCAAAGATAGCGAAAATGCCAGAGTATAGGCAAACGGAAATTAAAAAATTAGCTGGATTATGGAACGAGATAATAAATCTAAATGCCGTCCCCTTACGACCAACCCCACAAGCGGAAGATCTGACGCAAACAAGCGCCGATCTTAACTTATTAGAAAATGATTTGGAAGAAAAATATTATGGATTCGCAGTCCGTAAAACAAAGATCCCCCAAAAAAATGCAAAGAGTTCAAATCTCACAAATGGTCACCCCCGTAAACGACAAATCCGAAATTTCATTTGCTCCCCCGTGTGGAGAAATCCCCGAAAATCTATTTTGTGAAGAACAGATCATTTTATATGAGAAAGGAGAAGGTTTTATTTGGTTGACAAATACAAATGAAAATGATACTATTACATTAAAAAGGGAACATTCCTCGTTGAAATACAAGTGAATTCTGAGTGCGAGTTAAACGAGTGGAAAAACTCCAAAAGAAGCTTAGTTAATAGTATTGGGGTCAGTAATCCAAGGAATAGGTACCAACTAACAAGACCCCAATTTTTGGAAAAATTTTAATTAGATCATATCCAAGATACGGAATTAAGAGAAAAATTATGTTAATTGCTCTGGAATTTTAGAGACACATTTTCCACGTGTGAAGAAGACATTGGATTGATACCGTTCTATGAACATTCTATTCAAATTACAGGGCTGCCTGTAGCTAAACAACCCTATTGCCTCCCTCACCCCCACAAAAATTGGTTAAAAAATAAAATCCGCGAATTAGAAAGAAACAATATTATACGCCCAAGTTTAAGCCCGTATTCGGCCCCTGTTATACTAATGCCAAAAAAGAACAAGGACCTTAGGACTGTAGTAGACTATAGAGCACTGAACAAGCAGGTAGTTAGCGACAAGTTTCCCCTGCCCAGAATTGACGAAATTCTAGACTCCATCTCAACAAAAAACAAAATCTTTACATCTCTTGACCTCACACAAGGTTATCCTCAAGTTAAGATAGCAGATAACGACGTTTATAAAACGGCGTTTTCTATGACAGTGTGGCTCTTATGAATATTTAAGAGTACCCTTCGGACTTAAAACTAGTTCAATTGCACTATGTAGACCTCTGTTACATTTATTACGAGGCGTAGAGAATATTATCCATTTTGTGGATGATGTAATCTGTGTAGGAAAAAATCCAGAGGATAATTTAGCCACATTAGCCAAAGTTTTCAAAAAATTCAGAGAAGGCAATCTAAAATGTAGGCCTGAAAAAGTAAAATTTACTTCAATCCGATATAAAATTTTTAGGAATGATAGTGACTCAGGGTCAGATATCACCAGATCCTGAAAAGATAAAATGCGTAGAAAACCTAAAACCCCCAAAAACTATAAAAAATTGTGAGCAATGCTTGGTCTAACCAGTTACTTTAGAAAATTTATACGTAACTAAGCCCAAATTGCAAAACCCCTAACGGACCTAACTAAAGGGACCCCCCTAAAATATTACCTGATCGCAGGAAGCTCAAACTTCCTTAGACACTCTCAAGAAAACACTTACTTCTGAACCAGTATTGTCACTACCTGATTTTGAAAAAGGACAATTTGTAGTCACCACTGACGCCTCGGCTCTGGGCATCGGTGCCATCCTTTCCCAATTAATCCCCGTAGAAGAAAACCCGATCCACTACAAAAACCCCCTCAGTATATAGAGAAAGTCATATGCTATTGAAGCAGAACTCTATCGAAAGGTGAAAGCACTTATTCTGCAACGTAATTGGAACTACTATCTATAATTTACCATTGAGACAAGTTTAGAGATTATTTAGTGGGTCGAAAATTCAAGCTACGCTCGGACCATAAAAGCTTACAGTACCTAAGCACATTCAAAAATCCAACGGGAATCTTAGCTAGATGGATAATGAAAATCCAAGATCTGGATTACGAATTTGAACATTTGACTGGTAAACAAAAAGCCCCCTGTGATTACTTAAGTAGATACCCCGAAAATAACTCCTCAGATAACGAAAATAAAGAAATAAATGCCATTAACTCCAGTAAACGAAAAAACAAAAAGAATAAACCAAAAATCCAAATAGAAGAAAACGAAATTAATCATAGCCCCTTATCGCTGGCTAATATTAAAAGAAACCAAATTAAGGACGAGATGTGTTCAACTCTCATTAATTATTTTGTGAATTCTGATAGCCTCCCTGATAAGTTCAAAGCCCTGAGAAGAGAAATAGACAATTTTTATTATGATCTAGACGAAAAAATCCTTTGCAGGATAGTAACAGGCGATACAAATAGAAACCAAACCTCGATAGTACCTGTATTACCTCAAAACCTAGTAATACCTGCCTTTGAATATTTTCATTCAGATACAGGTGGACACTTGGGAATCACGAAAACCTATCATTGATTAAAACAATATTTCTTCGTTCCTTCAGCATTAACCAAATTCAAAAACTTCATAAACAATTGCGAATCATGTAATTTAAGAAAGAATCCCCAAACTTGTCCCCATCTCCCAATGGGAACAGTGCCGGTAGCGAGGTTTCCTTTCGACATTGTCTCATTTGATTTATACGGAACAAGTGGAGGATTACCTGTTTCCAACAGAGGCCATACTTGCATTCTTTCAGTTATAGATCACTTTTTCGGGTTCACTTTTGCTAAAACATTGAAAAATCAAGGCGCATATTCTACGAGTAAAGCACTAGCGAAAATATTTTTAAAATTTGGCGTCCCTAACAAAGTTCTCAGGGATAATGGAAGTAATTTTGTTTCTAAAGTAACAAAAGATTTAATGAGTTTCCTCAAAATAGAGAAATTGATGACCTCCCTCTATCATCCCCAAGCTAATGGGAAGATTGAAAACAGGCATAAAATATTCTCCAATGTCTTAAGCATTTATACAAAAGACAACCGAAACGATTGGGATCAATATCTACCTTACTTAACCAATGTAATTAATACTGCCTATTCAGAAACAACTAAAGAATGTCCATTTTATTCGGACGCGATTTTAAAATATCCTATCAGAAAGTTATAGAGTCCAGACACTATTACAATAACAACGGGTACTAAAAGCAAGATTTTATAAATTGGATGAGGAAAACCTATAAGGTAGTAAGACAAGAACTATAAAAATGCAAAACAAACCAAGAGTTGAGAAACCAACCCAAATTCAAGGGGAACATAAATTTTAAAATAGGAGACTCTGTCTATCTAAAGAATGAGGCAAAGGTGGAAGGCAAAAAACTTTCTAGTAAATATTCGGGACCTTACAGAATAATCGAAAAATGCGACAATGATTTTACTTTTAAAATGATAAACCCTGACGATGGAAGAATATATAAGGCACATGTTAGCCATATAAAAAGGGCCAAGAACCCGGACAGATGGACACCGAAACCCTCATCTACCGATTCGTCAAACGTGGAAAATGAATGCCCCAAGTCAAGGCTAGCCGAGTTAAAACCTTTCAATTTCAAACAAGAATATTTCGAAAATAATAGCGACGAGGAAAACTTTGAAGAATTTTTAGCCATGAAAAATCTAGTCATCCCCAAAAGAAAATCTTTAATACCCATAGCAACAAAATCCCAAAAAGGCCCAAAAAGTTCATCATCAGAAAGCTTAGAAGAGTTAGACTATACGCTGTCCCCGAAAACCCAATTCTTCCCCGATAGAATTTCAACCCCTTGTTCCCCAAAAAAATTTCCAGATGATATGGTATCACCAGCAGCCCCGATAGAGAGGCCTCTATCGTTACAGGATGAATTAAATAGAGCTGTGGAAACCCCGGGTGTAAAAATAAAGAAAACTCCACCCAGGGAAACAAAAAAAATTTGAGAGAAACTATGGACATCATCAATTACCCTATAAAAACAAGGCAAAGTGCATTGCCTTGGACCCAGGAACACCCTGAAGATGAAAATCTAGGATATTATCACCACATAACGGTATCCAAAGTCAAGCCCAAGGAATCAACCTCCTTGCGACAGACCATGTTACAAAAATACCTTACCCCCTCCCGAGGATGTGGCATTCAAACGATGGAGACACTCTCCACAAACATTCGACTCCTCCCAGAGTTCTCAAGAATCTTTTAACTCCCCCGGAACAGGAATTCAGCTCGAGGAAATGGAAAATAAACCCTCTATTTCGAGAGGAGACGAAATATATGAAGCAAGGGCAGGTGATACTCCAAAATCGCAAAAGACTACCCCGGAAAGCCCTAATGATGAATCTTCAGGAACTAGTTCTACTGAATCCGACGATGAATCAGCTCCAGACGAACCCCAAGACGCACAAAAACGAAAACAAACTTCGGCTACCACACATGCAAAAGAGGCTAAATTAAAAGGTCAAAAATTCCTATTGAAACAGTACAAGAAGTTTGACCTAAACTCTATGGGAAAGTAAAAAAAGAAAAAAACGCCAGAAAGCTAACAGGAAATTACCACAAAATCTGTCAGAGTAATTAAAAAACCAGATAAGTAGAAGTATGTCTAGAGATCAAGTACCCCAAAAACTCATAAAATAACGTTAAAACGAAATGAGTTGGTTAAATATGCAAAAAACCTTAAAACAAATGTGTATGGATACGAAACTTCAACGAAAGCTACCCTTATAAGGTCGAAGGAAATTAATAGTTAACTTTCCCAGATAAACTGAATCCAGACTTGATAGAAAACCCTGAAGACAAAAGTAGAACAAGAATTATTCAGCCCCGGCTTACAAACAAGAATACCTAGCACCACCTCATTACAGGCGGATCGACTATGGACCAGCTATTGCAGATACAATCGATACTCCTAGACGCTTTGGCACAATTGATAAAAGAAAGACTGAAAATCGAGAATATGATAAAAGCCATACTTAAATCTCTTAGTGAAGTTAAGGCTTCCAAAGAAAAAATTAACAACAAAACAAATGAGATTTTAGTGACTAAACAAATGGATAAATTAATCGAGACTGATTTTATGGAAGTTAAGGAGCAGACCGCAAAAATCCAGAATGAAATGGAATCAATAAGTGATACCACGCTAGTAAAGGGATATAATTACCCCAACCAGGTCCTAAAATTACAAGCATTATATAAAAAAATGCATGAAATTGGTAAAAAAGTGCAAGATTATAGAAACAGTACTGTGCTATCTGCTACAATAGCGGTGCAAGAAGCACTGGCACCTGAACGAGTAAAGCTCCTAAGCTTCCAGCATAAATACAACCACTTAAAAGCACAGGAAGGAATAATTAAACTACAACACGAGAGCTTAGAAAAACAACTGAAGGAAAACAAAGCCGAAATCAACAGAGAATTGCAAAAACAAAGAGAATTCTACTCAAACGTAGAGAAAAAGGTAGAAACCTAGTTCACAGCTGAAGTTGACCTACCCCTCAACCCCCAATTGGAAAATATTCTTGATAACAGTTGCAACGAAGGGCCATCGCAACCCTTGTATTTCACAATTCCAAATAAAGCCCGGCATCACCTTATAAAACCCCAAATGGAGTCTATTCATCGAAACCCTCCAACGGAAAATAACGTAACTATTAGGACCCAATACCCCAACATCCAAATAAATGATACAACTGGCCAGGACTCCTCAGAGATCTCTTCACCACAAGGAACGCCCAAAACGCTTCCGTTACCAAATGATACTGAAAACTAAGAAAATATTAATTATGGCTGTTAATTAAATTCAAAAAGGAGGTAAAAGTTCTTTTCTTGATTAAATGCAACAAAAAAAGAACTATTTTTTTACAAGTTTAAAATAGTAAATTCCGTAAGCAAGGGTATAGCGATAACCTAATACCCCGTGTACAATTCACATTAAACTAGAGAATCAACAAACCTTGCTAATTATTGATGAAATCTTCAAAAAAAATACTAGATTGAGTATCCAAAAAAAAACCTTAGTTCCCTCATAAATCTTTAAAGACATAGGTAACTGGCCAGAGCTTATGAAGTGTGGTTGTTAGATAAACAAGGTTTACATACAGTTGTTCAAGTAAAAATCGTTGTTATGAAAGTTTGGCTAAAACTTCATAACTTCTGAGTATTTTCATGCATTTTCCTTAGGCAATGATATTGCCTTACCCCAATGTCAGCCATGCGTGTTAGCATGCAAGCTGGCCAACATTCAAACATAAGGGTAGGAATTATGCGAAACTCCTTTAAAATATTTCTGTTTTTATTTAGTCCTTCCAGAGAAAGCGTCCCCGGTAAATCCAATTTTGAAAGTTTTCCCTCATTCGCCCGGCGCCAGTAATTACGATTTTCGAAGACTTCTAAAACCTTTTTTTACTTAGCTAATATCCATATTTCTTTGAAATGCAATAAAGTTAATTTACCAAGGATGAGAAAGTTAGAAATCCCCCCAATAAGAAAGTAGTTTGATTTTAATTACAAGAAAAGACGACCAAAATTAGCCATGCAATTTTCTGTGAAATTTTTAAAATACTAGACAACCTACAGCATACATTTGACAAAAATATGTACAACCCGTCGTCGCACCAATTACAGCCAAGATTTTTCTGTTGGCTCGAACAACACATTTGACCGCTAAAAACTGGCAGTAGCTTAATCATTGAGCATAAATAAGACTATTAATAATTTCAAGAATAATTTGTGAGCATGCAGAAACATAATAGTCATCCTACTTATAAATATAGAGTTTCTATCAACCTGAATAGCAGAAGCAAACTAATATTTCAAATCCTTTCAAAAAAGAGAATCTGTCACCAATTATCTGATTCAAAATATGAACTCAAGAATTCATTAGAAATTCAGTCATTGAGAATAATCACAAGTAAGATTATGTATTTTTTCTTGAGTAATAGAGGTGGATCTTTAATCCGTACGTAAGACATGCGGTGTTGAGAAGCGCAAATAATCAAAAAGTATCCTTTCCCCGTAGAGTAAAATGAGAATAAAAGCAGGCCAACGAGAACTGAGAGTATTCTTTTAGGGTTTAAAATACATTCAGTTGTTTGTAAAACACCTACAAATCGCTAAGTGAGACCAAGCAGTTTTTCTCTTTGCAATTTTCTTTCTAAAATGATACCATTTTTTTAACGTTATAGATTATTTTTGCAGTTCAAGTGGCTAACTTGAATAAATACTCACTTAAAATAATTTTTTTTTATTCCCGATAATTAAACCTTAGATTCTAGCAACCAATTGTATGTGGCCCATGCAAAATATAATCAGTCTAAAAATACATGAAATAGTGTTCTAGTCTGTTTCGAAATCTAAAGCAAAGAGGAATAATCGCTAAAAGAATCAAAAAAAATATATCAATACCCTGGGCATAAGAATAAGTCTAACCCTTAGCATTTAGAATGCTACTTTTGGCCCGTAAAGTTTGACCTAGAGAAATGTGATATAACCATCAACAATAGATAAGTCTGTAGATATGGATAATACCTCAAAAGCAATAGAACTCTTAAATTATAATAGAATAAGTCAAGGAATGGATAACCCTAAGACAGTACAACTCTTAAACTTTCAAAATAAGCCCCAGAAATGCGCAGGGCACGAGAAAACCTGAAAAGAACAGTTTTACGGCCTTAGTCTATTGATACTTTCGGTTTGATGAATTTCCTATGTGGCATAATTCAAATTAAGCACGTATATCTTTTAAATCAGGTGTTACAATCACCTTGAACAAAACTATTTCGACAACCCGTCCCCGCAATCTCGCAACTAACCACGTATCACGCGCGCAAAATAGACAGTCTTGAAAAAAAAAAAGAGAAACCTTCCATAAGTCAAAAGTACATGAAATTAACTATCAAAGTTCCAAAATATCGTGTCTTGGAGTCACAATTAAGACAGTACTAAAGCAAAAAAGAGGGAAACAATATTGATTAATTTTCGAATTTTCCGAGCCATAAGCTTTTTTTCAAAAATCGTTTTTTAACTTTTTATTACTATGGGCTTTGGTTTGCTCTCTACTAGGTTGCAGCTACCGCTACAACCATGATACCTTGCTGGGACATGCTTTAAAAAATGAGCCTAGAAAATAACTAAAAAAAAACCAACAGCGGATACCGATACCGATATTCCCAGTACGATACATGGGATACCAATACGCCCGATACCAATCCGCGTGATGTCGAGACGACCGATACCACATACAGCCCTTCCCCAGGGACTATGGGCTGTGGTTAGCTCTTTACTAGGTTGCAGCTGCCGCTGCAACCATGACTACAAATTTAGTTTCAAATTGTCAATTCTAGCCAATCAAGAGAGCTGATTTGGGCAAAAGTTTCATTGTGTAATTCCTATTTTTACTGTGACAAGTTAATGGATGAGATGAGCAAAACGATTGCCTTAGTGTACTTCACCATTATGTCAGGTATTGCATATATGCCTAAAATGAAAAAAAAAATTAATGAGAAACCAAAAGCTAAATTTCAGTTGACATATATATATATATGTATATATATATATATATATATATATATATATATATATATATATATATATATATATATATATATATATATATATATATATATATATATATATATATATATATATATATATATATATATATATATATATATATATATATATATATATATATATATATATATATATAATATGCATTATATGTATATGTATACATTATATATATATAATGTTGGCACATATTTCGTTGTGTGTTAAATCCTAAGGATATTGTTTTCACTTAATAAAAACACTGTATATGGTGCAATAGGCCAAAGCAAGGCCTAAGTCAATCTTTCATTAAAAATATATTTTTAATAACTTTTACACGTGACTTCTAGACTTTCAAAAACCGTAAGACGTATATATTATGAATCAGAGAACAAAGACATATCAAATGATTTACTAGTCAACTAGATATGGTTTAATCCCCAAGAATAGTGTGTGACCTCTAAAAATAACCTCTGCTCTGAGCTGATTGACCTTGCAATCTGAATTGTGGCGAGTGACAGCTCATTTGAAATTTTTCATCTATCTGAAGATAGCACACAACTTTTTGAGATGATTAGGAACCTTTTTCTTAATTTTTACCTTGATGATAGAATTTTATGATCAGGGCACTAAAAAGTGTTTTGTTAAATAAAAAGTCCCAAAACCTCAAAAAATCGGGCATATATTGCATTTTATGATAAATCCGAGGGCTATTGTTTTTCACTTAATAAAAAAAATTTCTAGGGCATAATAAACCTAAGCAAGGTCAACGGCCGAATGTATATAATACAATTATTTTGAGTTATTCAGAACCCAAAACTGAAGGACATATTCGGAATATTTGTGAACGCCCAGAGAGAGCCCAAAGTTAGTCTCCCCTGTAACTTGATCGTTTCTTGGTGAAATATGTTAGCCGACAAAACCCAAATCTCCCCTCCAGTAACTTATATGATCTATCTTTGTCAAATTCCCTTTATCGATACATTGGGATTGCTGACATAAATTGAATATATCTTTGTTACTAGTAGAATTCTTTTGTGTCCGCACCGTCTGTGTTTCTTACAAAGTCAGGTAATGATATTTTCTAAATCACTATTTAAAGAAGAAACGTACATTAAATTCACTGTACTAAAGGTAAACTAATAATTCTTTAAAAAAAACTAATAAATTGATAATTAGTCTTATGAATTAATTCTTGCGTATGTTTGTATTTATCTTTAAGGTTGGGAGCTGTGGGTTGGTGGCGCTGGGCGCTAAAGTATTAATGAATTTTGGCACTGGGCTTTAAAGTATTGTTGGTCCAATTTATAGGGTCTCAAAGATATACAAATATGTTTCCTAGCCTAAATTTTCAAAAAAAAAATATTGTTATGGCTTAAAAATCTATTCAAACAACAGGAATTGCATTTTCAGAACTAAAGCCAGAGAAAAAAAATGATAACTGAAAATTAAGGTAAGTTTTGTTTTGTCATAATTTCAATAGGCTAGGTATAGACCTGTCATGTAGGAAAATTTCAGGACCCTCTAAAGGGAGAAGGAGTGGAGGTATGTACTTAAAAATAACTTCTCTGGACATACTTTAGCCTTTAGACCCATCCCTGAAAATTTTATTTTCCTAACCAAACCCCTTTCCAAGATAGCCAAAAGGAGCTAAAATAGAATTTTACCGGATATTCAATTAAATTATACAATAATTGACTAAATCATATTCAAGAACAAATAGGAGAAAGAAAGGAAATATACTTAGCCAACAATTGTTGTAAAGCAGTGTTCACAAGAGTGTCAAGCTAGAATCCCATCTCTAGATATGTGTCTAGTCAGAATTCAATGTCTAGGCAATGACTGTTCACAAGTTAAATGTGGCGCTTAGCTAGATATGATAGACAAGGTGCTTGGCTAGACATTGAGTTCTAGGCTCTAGAGCTCAATGTCTAGGACTTTCAATTACAGCCAATCAGAATATGCCAAGTTCCACTATTTTCATGATTTATGTTTACATTTGTCAACTGAAATTTAGCTTTTGGTTTCTCATTAATTGTTTTTTTTTCATTTTAGGCATTTTAGGCAAAGCAATTTCCATAGAAAAATTGCTAAAAGTGTTCTGAGAAAGATTTGTTGAGACCAGTTCAACACACAAATTGAAGCACGGAACTGTATGTTTCGACGAAACTCAAAATGTTAAGGAATTCCTACATAAAGTAATGGTATCAATAGAGGCTAAATACGGGAAAGAATCCAGTTCCTTATATGATGAAATTGTACTAAATGCTTTCATGCAAGGATTGAGCCCCAAACTGTACCGAATGTTAATATCTAAAAATATTCAAACATTAGAGCTGGCAGTTCAGGAAGTAGAGAGAATGAATTGACATGATTGTGGCAAATCACAATAAGTCAAGAATAAATAACGTGGGAGAATCAACTCCGGGACAATCACGAGGAATTTCACCCGTATTTTTCTCGAGAGATAATTCACCAAAACCGAACCAAAATAGATCCTCAACCTCTACCAGGCAAAGAATGGTACGTTTCATACCCACGAATACGGGAAACTACGTAAATAACCCCCCAACTATATGCTATGCATGTAATAAACAAATACATATTGCCAGGGAATACTGTACTAGAAACAACTATACACCAGCAACCCCCAGTTTTAATAACCGTTTGTTCGGGAGAACAAACTTATATGCCTATGGGTCAAGAAGTTATAGAAGTAAACCCCCCACGCCTCCAACTGTTCCGCAACCCCTACAACCAAGAATTGGAATGCGCAAGTCCTTCCCCAAACCGACAAAATAATTATCGGTTCCCAAACCCAAATACGCGACAAAACATGTACCAATTTAATTCACGGACAGTGTATCCTACTAGATTTAGCAGGAATACAAATGATGCCAGAAGATATTTTTTCCCGACGGGTAGAAATTTTTTGTCAATGCAAAATGAACAAATGCCGCGAGCCGACGGCACAAGAAATTCCAACCGACGTAATAATACGTGGCAACCAAGACAATAAAATGTCAATCAACTTGCTAGGGAAGTTCCCACCGAGCCCCAATGTCAAACACCAACCTATCAAATAAACGCACAGGGAAACGAATCAGGCCCCCAAGAAAATTAACCGGGACCCTGGAGGCCAGTATTTTTTATAGGTCCCTTCCAGTCGTTGTACCTTCTTTAAGTGATAATAATGTTATATTACCTATACTAAGTGAGTTTGGTGTTGCAAGTATTAATTTCAAAGCGTTAATAGATTCCGGTGCATCGGTTAACATAATAAACTCGAATGTATTTGATAGATTACCAGTATATATTAAGCGACGGAAAGATTTTAATATTCCCAGTTAAACTAGCGTCACAGGGCATAGACTGGAAGCAATAGGCTCCATACGCCTAGATGTGACAAAAGATAATAGAATCTTTCCTACAAACTTCATAATATGCAAAAATTTCCCATTGGAGGCTATAATCGGTGCTAATTTTTTAAAATCTAATAAAGTGTTATTAGATATAGCGAATCACAGACTCGTATATCCATCCGATCCCATTCTCCAACGCGTGGAGAAAGGAGAAGCAACAGTGAATAGAATAAAGTCTTTTGTACCCCATTTCTCGTCCTCTAGGAGAAACTCAAGCAACAAATGGATTGAGTCCATAAAAGCAAAGATAGCGAAAATGCCAGAGTATAGGCAAACGGAAATTAAAAAATTAGCTGGATTATGGAACGAGATAATAAATCTAAATGCCGTCCCCTTACGACCAACCCCACAAGCGGAAGATCTGACGCAAACAAGCGCCGATCTTAACTTATTAGAAAATGATTTGGAAGAAAAATATTATGGATTCGCAGTCCGTAAAACAAAGATCCCCCAAAAAAATGCAAAGAGTTCAAATCTCACAAATGGTCACCCCCGTAAACGACAAATCCGAAATTTCATTTGCTCCCCCGTGTGGATAAATCCCCGAAAATCTATTTTGTGAAGAACAGATCATTTTATATGAGAAAGGAGAAGGTTTTATTTGGTTGACAAATACACATGAAAATGATACTATTACATTAAAAAAGGGAACATTCCTCGTTGAAATACAAGTGATTTCTGAGTGCGAGTTAAACGAGTGGAAAAACTCCAAAAGAAGCTTAGTTAATAGCATTGGGGTCAGTAATCCAAGGAATAGGTACCCACTAACAAGACCCCAATTTTTGGAAAAATTTTAATTAGATCATATCCAAGATACGGAATTAAGAGAAAAATTATGTTAATTGCTCTGGAATTTTAGAGACACATTTTCCACGTGTGAAGAAGACATTGGATTGATACCGTTCTATGAACATTCTATTCAAATTACAGGGCTGCCTGTAGCTAAACAACCCTATTGCATCCCTCACCCCCACAAAAATTGGTTAAAAAATAAAATCCGCGAATTAGAAAGAAACAATATTATACGCCCAAGTTTAAGCCCGTATTCGGCCCCTGTTATACTAATGCCAAAAAAGAACAAGGACCTTAGGACTGTAGTAGACTATAGAGCACTGAACAAGCAGGTAGTTAGCGACAAGTTTCCCCTGCCCAGAATTGACGAAATTCTAGACTCCATCTCAACAAAAAACAAAATCTTTACATCTCTTGACCTCACACAAGGTTATCCTCAAGTTAAGATAGCAGATAACGACGTTTATAAAACGGCGTTTTCTATGACAGTGTGGCTCTTATGAATATTTAAGAGTACCCTTCGGACTTAAAACTAGTTCAATTGCACTATGTAGACCTCTGTTACATTTATTACGAGGCGTAGAGAATATTATCCATTTTGTGGATGATGTAATCTGTGTAGGAAAAAATCCAGAGGATAATTTAGCCACATTAGCCAAAGTTTTCAAAAAATTCAGAGAAGGCAATCTAAAATGTAGACCTGAAAAATTAAAATTTACTTCAATCCGAAATAAATTTTTAGGAATGATAGTGACTCAGGGTCAGATATCAGCAGATCCTGAAAAGATAAAATGCGTAGAAAACCTCAAACCCCCAAAAACTATAAAACAATTGCGAGCAATGCTTGGTCTAACCAGTTACTTTAGAAAATTTATACGTAACTAAGCCCAAATTGCAAAACCCCTAACGGACCTAACTAAAGGGACCCCCCTAAAATATTCCCTGATCGCAGGAAGCTCAAACTTCCTTAGACACTCTCAAGAAAGCACTTACTTCTGAACCAGTATTGTCACTACCTGATTTTGAAAAAGGACAATTTATATTTACCACTGACACCTCAGCCCTGGGCATTTGTGCAATCCTTTCCCAGTTAATCCCCGTAGAAGAAAACCCGATCCACTACAAAAACCCCCTCAGTATATAGAGAAAGTCATATGCTATTGAAGCAGAACTCTATCGAAAGGTGAAAGCACTTATTCTGCAACGTAATTGGAACTACTATCTATAATTTACCATTGAGACAAGTTTAGAGATTATTTAGTGGGTCGAAAATTCAAGCTACGCTCGGACCATAAAAGCTTACAGTACCTAAGCACATTCAAAAATCCAACGGGAAACTTAGCTAGATGGATAATAAAAATCCAAGATCTGGATTACGAATTTGAACACTTGACCGGTAAACAAAATGCCCCCTGTGATTACTTAAGTAGATACCCCGAAAATAACTCCTCAGATAACGAAAATAAAGAAATAAATGCCATTAACTCCAGTAAACGAAAAAACAAAAAGAATAAACCAAAAATCCAAATAGAAGAAAACGAAATTAATCATAGCCCCTTATCGCTGGCTAATATTAAAAGAAACCAAATTAAGGACGAGATGTGTTCAACTCTCATTAATTATTTTGTGAATTCTGATAGCCTCCCTGATAAGTTCAAAGCCCTGAGAAGAGAAATAGACAATTTTTATTATGATCTAGACGAAAAAATCCTTTGCAGGATAGTAACAGGCGATACAAATAGAAACCAAACCTCGATAGTACCTGTATTACCTCAAAACCTAGTAATACCTGCCTTTGAATATTTTCATTCAGATACAGGTGGACACTTGGGAATCACGAAAACCTATCATTGATTAAAACAATATTTCTTCGTTCCTTCAGCATTAACCAAATTCAAAAACTTCATAAACAATTGCGAATCATGTAATTTAAGAAAGAATCCCCAAACTTGTCCCCATCTCCCAATGGGAACAGTGCCGGTAGCGAGGTTTCCTTTCGACATTGTCTCATTTGATTTATACGGAACAAGTGGAGGATTACCTGTTTCCAACAGAGGCCATACTTGCATTCTTTCAGTTATAGATCACTTTTTCGGGTTCACTTTTGCTAAAACATTGAAAAATCAAGGCGCATATTCTACGAGTAAAGCACTAGCGAAAATATTTTTAAAATTTGGCGTCCCTAACAAAGTTCTCAGGGATAATGGAAGTAATTTTGTTTCTAAAGTAACAAAAGATTTAATGAGTTTCCTCAAAATAGAGAAATTGATGACCTCCCTCTATCATCCCCAAGCTAATGGGAAGATTGAAAACAGGCATAAAATATTCTCCAATGTCTTAAGCATTTACACAAAAGACAACCGAAACGATTGGGATCAATATCTACCTTACTTAACCAATGTAATTAATACTGCCTATTCAGAAACAACTAAAGAATGTCCCTTTTATTCGGACGCGATTTCAAAATACCCTATAAGAAAGTTATAGAATCCAGACAGCATTACAATAAAACGGGAGACTACAAGCAAGATTTTATAAAAAGAACGAGGAAAAACTACAAGATAGCTAGACAAGAATTATAAAATTGTAATTTAAACCAAGAGTTGAGAAATCAACCCAAGGTCAAGGGGAACATAAATTTTAAGGTAGGAGATTGTGTCTACCTCAGGAATAAGGCAAATGTGGAAGGCAAAAAACTTTCCAATAAATATTCGGGACCTTACAGAATAATCGAAAAATGCGACAATGATTTTACTTTTAAAATGATAAACCCTGACGATGGAAGAATATATAAGGCACATGTTAGCCATATAAAAAGGGCCAAGAACCCGGACAGATGGACACCGAAACCCTCATCTACCGATTCGTCAAACGTGTAAAATGAATGCCCCAAGTCAAGGCTAGCCGAGTTAAAACCTTTCAATTTCAAACAAGAATATTTCGAAAATAATAGCGACGAGGAAAACTTTGAAGAATTTTTAGCCATGAAAAATCTAGTCATCCCCAAAAGAAAATCTTTAATACCCATAGCAACAAAATCCCAAAAAGGCCCAAAAAGTTCATCATCAGAAAGCTTAGAAGAGTTAGACTATACGCTGTCCCCAAAAACCCAATTATTTCCCGATAGAAATTCAACCCCTTGTTCCCCAAAAAAATCCCAGATGATAAGGTATCACCAGCAACCCCGATAGAGAAGCCTCTATCGTTACAGGATGAATTAAATAGAGCTATGGAAAACCCGGGTGTAAAAATAAAGAAAACTCCACCCAGGGAAACAAAAAAAATTTGAGAGAAACTATGGACATCATCAATTACCCTATAAAAACAAGGCAAAGTACCTTGCCTTGGACCCAGGAATACCCTGAAGATGAAAATCTAGGATATTATCACCACATAACGGTATCCAAAGTCAAGCCCAAGGAATCAACCTCCTTGCGACAGACCATGTTACAAAAAATACCTTACCCCCTCCCGAGGATGTGGCATTCAAACGATGGAGACACTCTCCACAAACATTCGACTCCTCCCAGAGTTCTCAAGAATCTTTTAACTCCCCCGGAACAGGAATTCAGCTCGAGGAAATGGAAAATAAACCCTCTATTTCGAGAGGAGACGAAATATATGAAGCATGGGCAGGTGATACTCCAAAATCGCAAAAGACTACCCCGGAAAGCCCTAATGATTAATCTTCAGGAACTAGTTCTACTGAATCCGACGATGAATCAGCTCCAGACGAACCCCAAGACGCACAAAAACGAAAACAAACTTCGGCTACCACACATGCAAAAGAGGCTAAATTAACAGGTCAAAAATTCTTATTGAAACAGTACAAGAAATTTTGACCTAATCTGTATGGGAAAGTCAAAAAAGAATAAAACGCCAGAAAGCGAACAGGAAATTACCACAAAATCTGGCAGAGTAATTAAAAAACCAGATAAATGGACATACGTCTAGAGATCAAATACCCCAAAAAACTCATAAAATAACGTTAAGACGAAATTAGTTGGTTAAATATGCAAAAAAACTTAAAACAAATGTGTATGGATACAACACTTCAACGAAAGCTATCCGTAAAAGGTCGAAGGAAATAATAGTTAACTTTTCCAGATAAACTGAATCCCGGCTTGATAGAAAACCCTGAAGATAAAAGCCGAACAAGAATTGTTCAACCCCTCCTCCAAAACAAAATACCTAGTGCCACCTCGTTACAGACGGAACGACTATGGACCAGCTATTGCAGATGCGATCAAAACTCCTAAACGCCTCGGCACAATTGGTAACAGAAAGATTGAAAATCGAAAATATGATAGAAGCCATACTTAAATCTCTTAGTGAAGTTAAGGCTTCCAAAGAAAAAATGAACAAAAAAATAAATGAGATTTTAGTGACTAAACAAATGGATAAATTAATCGAGACTGAGTTTATGGAAGTTAAGGAGCAGACCGCAAAAATCCAGAATGAAATGGAATCAATAAGCGATGCCACGCTTGTTAAGGGATATAATTATCCCGACAAGGTCCTACAATTACAAGCATTATATAAAAAAATGCATGAAATTGGTAAAAAAGTGCAAGATTATAGAAAGAGTAATGTTCTATCTGCAAAAATAGCGGTACAAGAAGCACTGGCACCTGAACGAGTAAAGCTCCTAATCTTACAGCATAAATACGACCACTTAAAAGCACAGAAAGAAATAATTAAACTAAAACAGGAAAGCTTAGAAAAACAACTTAAGGAAAACAAAGCCGAAATCAACAGAGAATTACAAAAACAAAGAAAATTCTACTCAAACGTAGGGAAAATGGTGGAAACCTAGTTCACAGCTGAAGTTGACCTACCCCTCAACCCCCAATTGGAAAATATTCTTGATAACAGTTGCAACGAAGGGCCATCGCAACCCTTGTATTTCACAATTCCAAATAAAGCCCGGCATCACCTTATAAAACCCCAAATGGAGTCTATTCATCGAAACCCTCCAACGGAAAATAACGTAACTATTAGGACCCAATACCCCAACATCCAAATAAATGATACAACTGGCCAGGACTCCTCAGAGATCTCTTCACCACAAGGAACGCCCAAAACGCTTCCGTTACCAAATGATACTGAAAACTAAGAAAATATTAATCATGGCTGTTAATTAAACTCAAAAAGGAGGTAAAAGTTCTTTTCTCGATTAAATATAAAAAAAGAACTATTTTTTTGCAAGTTTAGTATAGTAAATTGTGTAAGCAAGGGTATAGCGATAATCTAATGCCCCGTGTGCGATCCACGTTAAACTAGAGAATCAACAAATCTTGCTAATTATTGATAAAATTTTCAAAAAAAATACTAGATTGAGTATCCAAAAAACCTTAGTTCCCTCATAAATCTTTAAAGACATAGGTAACTGGCCAGAGCTTATGAAGTGTGGTTGTTAGATAAACGAAGTTTACATGCAGTTGTTCGAATAATAATCGTTGTTATGAAAATTTGGCTAAAACTTCATAACTTCTTCGCATTTTCATGCATTTTCTTTAAGCAATGCTATTGCCTTGCCCCAATGTCGGCCATGCTTGTTAGCATGCAAGTTGGCCAACATTCCAACGTAAGGGTAGGAATTATGCGAAACTCCTTTAAAATATTTCTGTTTTTATTTAGTCCTTCCAGAGAAAGCGTCCCCGGTAAATCCAATTTTGAAAGTTTTCCCTCATTCGCCCGGCGCCAGTAATTACGATTTTCGAAGACTTCTAAAACCTTTTTTTACTTAGCTAATATCCATATTTCTTTGAAATGCAATAAAGTTAATTTACCAAGGATGAGAAAGTTAGAAATCCCCCCAATAAGAAAGTAGTTTGATTTTAATTACAAGAAAAGACGACCAAAATTAGCCATGCAATTTTCTGTGAAATTTTTAAAATACTAGACAACCTACAGCATACATTTGACAAAAATATGTACAACCCGTCGTCGCACCAATTACAGCCAAGATTTTTCTGTTGGCTCGAACAACACATTTGACAGCTAAAAACTGGCAGTAGCGTAATAATTGAGCAAAGATAAGACTATTAATAATTTCAAGAATAATTTGTTAGCATACAGAAACATAATAGTTATCCTAGTTATAAATATAGAGTTTCTATCAACCTGAATAGCAGAAGCAAACTAATATTTCAAATCCTTTCAAAAAAGAGAATCTGTCACCAATTATCTGATTCAAAATATGAACTCAAGAATTCATTAGAAATTCAGTCATTGAGAATAATCACAAGTAAGATTATGTATTTTTTCTTGAGTAATAGAGGTGGATCTTTAATCCGTACGTAAGACATGCGGTGTTGAGAAGCGCAAATAATCAAAAAGTATCCTTTCCCCGTAGAGTAAAATGAGAATAAAAGCAGGCCAACGAGAACTGAGAGTATTCTTTTAGGGTTTAAAATACATTCAGTTGTTTGTAAAACACCTACAAATCGCTAAGTGAGACCAAGCAGTTTTTCTCTTTGCAATTTTCTTTCTAAAATGATACCATTTTTTTAACGTTATAGATTATTTTTGCAGTTCAAGTGGCTAACTTGAATAAATACTCACTTAAAATAATTTTTTTTATTCCCGATAATTAAACCTTAGATTCTAGCAACCAATTGTATGTGGCCCATGCAAAATATAATCAGTCTAAAAATACATGAAATAGTGTTCTAGTCTGTTTCGAAATCTAAAGCAAAGAGGAATAATCGCTAAAAGAATCGAAAAAAAAATATATCAATACCCTGGGCATAAGAATAAGTCTAACCCTTAGCATTTAGAATGCTACTTTTGGCCCGTAAAGTTTGACCTAGAGAAATGTGATATAACCATCAACAATAGATAAGTCTGTAGATAGGGATAATACCTCAAAAGCAATAGAACTCTTAAATTATAATAGAATAAGTCAAGGAATGAATAACCCTAAGGCAGTACAACTCTTAAACTTTAAAAAATAAGCCCCAAAAATGCGCAGGGCATGAGAAAACCTGAAAAGAACAGTTTTACGGCCTTAGTCTATTGATACTTTCGGTTTGATGAATTTCCTATGTGGCATAATTCAAATTAAGTACGTATATCTTTTAAATCAGGTGTTACAATCACCTTGAACAAAACTATTTCGACAACCTGTCCCCGCAATTTCACAACTAATCACGTATCACTCGCACAAAACAGACAGTCTTGAAAAAAAGAGAACCTTCCATGAGTCAAAAGTACATGAAATTAACTATCAAAGTTCCAAAATATCGTGTCTTGGAGTCACAATTAAGACAGTACTAAAGCAAAAGAAGAGGGAACCAATATTGATTAATTTTTGACTTTTCCGAGCCATAAGCTTTGTCATCGTTAGTTAAAACCTCAGGACGCATACTGCCGGTAGGCTAAGGGCAAAACGATCGTCAAAAACCCTGACAATTGCAGCAATAAATTCAACCGAAATTATCATAAAACGAATCGAAGCGTACAAAAATGAACCGCACAACTAAAGAATAAGAAAGCTACCCTGTGAAAATAAGAGTAATAAAATAGAAACTTTTCCCTAGGCCAGACGATTCCTTAACTTTCAAAAGGTTTTGCAACGTATTTCAGAAATAATCACAAACCTGTAAGTCAAATGTGAGACTCGCCTCGAATAAAACTATTTGCTTACAATCCAGCAATCAGTTGTATGTTATATATATATATATATATATATATATATATATATATATATATATATATATATATATATATATATATATATATATATATATATACATATATATATATATATATATATAAAACAGGCAGTTTAGTGAAATAGCTTTCCAGAAGGGTAAAAGCATAAAAACCAATTATTGAAATCCTAAAATATCGTAACTTGCAGTCATAAATCAGGCGGCTCAGATCCATTAGGACCTATACAAATTAAACCAGAAATATGGAAGCAACATAGAACATATAAAAAGAATAAATGAAGTAGGCATAATGTTTAGGGTGCAACCAAGTTGCACGTACCGTAATAATGACCCTTACGTCGATCAATCACAAACTTGCTTTGACAATATAAGTAAAACAAGGCAATGTGTAGAAGTAGTTTGCTGTCTCTTTGACATTAGCAATTACTGTTGTGCTTCAGAAACTAGATAGACAAGAAAGATACTTCGGAAAAGTGTAGTCGCTAAAGTATTAACGCAAAAAATATTAAAACTAGGACTCCATCAATTACACTCTATTTTTCTTAAGACTGTAGAGGAAGATAGTACTTTGGGCCTAAACTTTGAATGTCCGTGATAACCACAAAGATATGTAAACAAGCCATTAATTATTTTTCATCCTGTATATTTTTGTTGCAAAAAATAAATGTTTCTGCATATGACGAAATTAGTCAAAACGGGTAGTTTGAAATTTCTCAAACACAAGCCAGCAGGCAGATTCACCTGATTGGATAGTCGCGAAAAGATATAACCTTCACGATAAACAGCAGCCGGAAGGTAGTCAAATTTTTCCTAAATTAAAGTACAAAATGAATTATTCTTGAATTATACGAATAAAGAGCAAACAAACAAAAACCTGAATAAACAAAAAGACGCAAAAAAATATTACTGTTTTGCGAATGCTAAGAGTATGCTAAGAGTAATGATAGCACCCAAGATTAATCACGAACTAACGAGTTAAAGTACAAATAAGCGAATTCTCCCAAAAATTATCGTAATTCGTGAACGCTCATACAATAAGAACCAAGGTATTTAATAGATTTTTACTAACCTTATGAGCTGGTCACGGCCTTCGATCCTTGCTAAACTTTATTCCCCCAAAGAAGAAGTGTAACATAGTAAACGGCATGTTATTCATGAAAATCAAGCTTTACGGAATGCACGCTATTTAAGAGTTCAAAAAATATGTATTCACTAAGGCACGTATGAGTTTGAACTAAAATTAATAAAAGAAAACCGAACATTTATACGGGGTATGAACGATTCAAAGATAGTTTCTAATGTAATCGAACAAAAGTGGAAGTCGTAAATTGCCGAGATTTTATGAATAGATGAATAGAAGCATACCACCTGTAACGTACTGTAACAAGGACCCAAAGTTAAAATTTGTTTTTTCTTCAGAAACACGTTTGAATAACCCTGAATTGGAAGGTATAACAAAGCTTAATTCCCGAGAACTTTCTCTTCAAATCAAATCCCTTTAAATTGCTAACCTAGTAAAAAAAAATAATATATAAAATAGTTAAAGTAAATAATAGTTTGTGCCTCAAGATCCGAATCAATTTAAAAATTAAAACAATGCTGCCCCAAAACCATTACAGCACTCTGATAGCTTCAAACTTGTAAAATACCGCGATTGAACTAAAGAAAAGTAACAGAGAATATAGGCAATATTATAATCAAATCTATGAATCCCCCCCCCCCCTTGTCGTATGGCACTTTCGTGTGGCACCTTCGGGGCACCGACTTGTGGCACCACGAAATCAAAGAAGGCAAATCTAACGGATTCCTATGAGAAAAGTAATGAGTCAAAGCATAATACTACTTAAATGAATTATAAACAGGAGGAAAGAGAATAGTAAAATTGGAAAAATATGACAATTATGAGTCTTGTGGAAACAGGACTAGTCCACGCTAAACTAAAAAAGAAATAGTCACGCGGGCTAATTTTACGATTAAAATAATATAAAGTAAATAAATTTTTATACCTTATGCAAGGCGCCTATACAAACGCATACACATGTCCCTGCAAAATTTTAGGTAATATCATGCCTCTGCCATGTGGAACTATTTCTGCCACAGAAGCAGTATGGTTGGACATAATAGATATTAATTAAACAAAGGGATAATTCCCAGACTAAATGCAACTTTTTGCGCAGTCGAAAGCAAGAACCGGGCCAACGACCAGATTTTTGTCTGTTCACCCACAGTATCGTGATGCGATATGCCCTACACAGCCTAGTAGCGTTATGATTAAAATACTGTATCTTTAAAATATTTTAATACCGTCATCTAAGAAAGTTTCTTGTACGCAACGATTTTGTTTTCACAAAAATTTAAAACAAACAAGTTTTATACATCGCGTTTTGCACAGTCTGATTTCCATGTCTTTCGGTCGCATTTCCAATGAATTCACAACAAAAAAATTACAGCTTATTGTACCTTATTACATTTAAATTTGGACTAAACTAACTCTAATTCACCAATAAGTTCACTACAAAACGTAAATATATCTTAATTTCGTTTAGGGAATACGAGGTAAATAAATTTTTATGCCTTACGCCATGTTTAGCAAAATTTTTAGGTAATATCGCGCATGAATATAAGTACCTCTGTCACGTGGCAATATCTCTTCCACGGAAGCAGAATGAGCCGACACATTAAATTTGATATGTTTTAATTCATTTGGACTGGAAAATTTAATCTCGACTAACAAGCCTTCGTATTCCACCAATTTTTGCACAATTCTGAAATAGCCTGAAATAAAGAGTTTATTCCTACGTATTCTAACGATATTATTTGAGTAAACATCAATGCACAACTCTTCATTCGATCTAACTTAAAAAATAACTATCAAAATAACAATCAAAGAAGAACAGCTTTCAATATAGAATAAATAAACCCCTTTACGTTAATCAAGTGCGAGACTGAGGGAAATAAATTAATAGGCGATTAAATAGCAGGAAGTTATGAAAAGAAAAAAAAACCTTAATCAAAGATGAATAAAATGTAATAATAAATGAAAATGCCTTACAGTTTAATAGCTTACTATTGCCCTGCAATAAGGATTAAGGCCTTAGTTGTCGATGGCCTTAGAAGATAAGTTTGTATTTTCAAACTTCGGTCGTAATGAAATTTGTTTACGTTGGCAGGATACGCAATAACTACGGATGCTTAAAGGATTGTTTAAAGGATTTTTAACTACGGATGCTTAATAGATTGTTGGATATGAAGATTTACCAAGTATTCATAAATGTGCATAAAAAACAGGGATCGAATGCCCACATTAAATCCTAAAAGGAAATTTTAGAACTCCTTCAAACTGATCGCCAGTTAACGCATTATTTAAAATATGCTAGCGTAAAATATGCTACAACCCTTTCTTTAAAGATTTAAGCTCGAAAACCCACTCAAAACTATGTAAAAAGGACACTTTTAGCTAAAAACCAGTAGTGATATCCCTCACACTTCAGGAGGTAATAACAATTTTTTTTTTTGCACTCCATAAGTAATAAAAGCTCAATATACACGGCGAAACTCTTTAATAAGAACAAAATAACCAAATAATCCGTAAAAGCTTCACAAAACACTCAGAAATCAACACAGGATGACTTATTCGAAATGGCTATTGGAATTGAAGCGAGATTTATAAAATGGACTGAGCCCCAGTCGTGGGAAGTTGTGGTCATGGCGACGGCGGTGGTGTCTACTACCCCTCTTCCGCCGCTTTGATCTCTGACTCTCTATGAGGAACAACTATACAATAGGAGAAGTGATTGTTAAATAGTAAAGAGTTATAAATTACAGATAAATGAAACAAACCTACAACATGGGGACCCGTTGGTCAACTGTTGTGATTTGTGGTGCGTATTATCCCATTGGTCATCACTGTCTGACCGGCAAACTCTCATTAAATAAAATCAACTCATCTCTCTGAAAAGTGACCCGCAAGAATTAACCTACATTGATTTTACTGCTAGAAAATTTACTATAACAGAAGTAACCACTCAAAAGAATTTGCGAAGAAAACGAGCAAAGAAGCCTCATACATGAGGAAGTTGTATCCGGAGAACCGATGATTTTAGAATTAGTTTTTGGAGATGAGTTCTGGAATAAGTCCTAGAAGACTGGTTCTGGAGCTAATCTTAAGAAATTACTTTCAGTCCCGACATCTTATTACTCTTTGGATCTATTCTTGGAACGGTAATTTCCCTTACGAAGAAAAACTTGTACCGAAAAAAAAACGTAAAATACTAATAAAAATAAAATTCCACAAAATTTAAAAGGCCAAGTAAACAATGGAAACTTATGATAAACATTATTAGATTGAAAACGCATAGCTATTACGTAATCATTGTTATACCTTAAATTACTATAACGTAACATAATTATTTCGAAAACATATTACTACTATATATATTCATTTACTATGTAATGATTAAGTAATGTCATATAATAAAACATTTGCAGATACGGTACGTGAGTAACCGTTGACCACTGGTTAAGGAAAACGTCGAAACAAGCGACCAAACGGTACGTTGCTAGTATTAACCTAAAATCTAATAGAATAAATTAAAAAAAACAGCAACTATCATAAGATACCTGAGCCAGCAACAGTTAAGTAATCGTAGACTAGAAAATATAACCTCATAGAAGCTCAAGAAAAGCCATAGCGTGGATAACATTAATGATTTATTAAAAGAATGGGGACTTAGCAGAATAGTGGAAAATCTCGACTGTCCAACACTACATTATCTTCTGAAATCTCAAAGGACAATCTTGGAACAAAGAATGATCCTAAGATTAATGGCAAGCTTAGTTCATTATAATTTTAGTGCGCGTACAATGACGAGGACACTTAAACACACTAGACTAAGTGCCAACTTGGTTATCCGAATTTTAGTACCAAGTATCCCAACAACAAAATATAGCTTATTGTCTGATTATATCGCTGACAACATTTGGTATGATGAAGATTATAACAACATAACTACAATTTGGCCCGTTAAATTTCTCTCCATACTAATAGAACGAGGACATATGCTAAAAGGTGAAAGCTTCCTTAAGGCCTTATACGTCAATTGTGTAAATAACACGTATCTAAATCCAATAAACCCTTCAAAGGGATCCACTATTTTTCAAATCACCCCAAGGAACTATAAAGACATAAAGAAAATAACCTTGAACTTCTTCCAACAAGACGAAAATTTTGAAATCAAAATATTACCCGGCTTAGACGTAATTGTGCGCAAGCAACTATCACACGTAAACTTAAGTTTTTCCGTAGTAAAAATAATAAATGACCCCTTGTCATTATCTCAGTTGCGCCGGAAAGTCATTCGACAAAATATGCGAAGGAACAACATAGCTGCCACATTGGAGGGCCTTCACCTCCTAAACCAATTATTAGTGTATTTAATGTACTTGAATACACCTGAGACCGGTAAAAATAACGTAGTGTTTGAACTCAAATTTCTAAGTTCAAATGTGTCCTCATGGGAAAATTATCGACTTACCAATAGGCTGATATCCTCAAGTTCAAAGGCGACATTGCCTGATGATGCACCCATATTAAAATTAAAAGCCGATATCCGTGGAAGAAACTGTATATATAAATAATCCCCTTAAAACAAATAATAGAAGAGCCCTACAATATTATCTAAAGTGTTATGTCTATGTAGATCGATTATTATTTAAAAAGTGCATTATATGAATAAATCAATAGTGTATTAATATTTCATAAAACTATGAGAGTGAATATCCAAGGATTTAAATACATCATTAAAAAATTGACAAAGAAAAGGTAGTTTCTCGAAAGTCTCAATACTTTTAAGCCTGTATGGAACTTTAGAGAATCGAATTACGTTTGAATACACAAATAGCCAGGTGCAAGGTGGCACCGGTGAACAAGTAGTTTAGCCTCGACCTGAAGTTGCCTTACATTCCATTCAAAAGTAAATATTCATTATTGATTTATATAGAGCCTTAGAAGCATCGGATTACGTCGAACGAATAAGTACCAGAGTATGAGGAAATACCGGTGAAAAGGTAGTTTGACCTCGACCTAGAGTAAACCATGATTGTAACTAATCTTGAATAAAAATTAACTAGACGAAAGCCAATAGAAACTACCTTTCATTTCAGAACAATGGCCAAGGCAATTATTGACACAGAGTTTATAACTATCAAGCACGCAAAAGAAAATATGATATACACTTCAGCAATCCTTATTGTGAATAAATCAGGGGAGGAAATCTTCGCGAAAAAATGGGACGTCAAATATGATTTAAGAGAATATAACATAAGATCGTATCGTTTTGGACTACAATTGGCAAATACACCCAAATATCGACCTGCGAGAGGAAAATTGGGAATAAAATATAACGGCAGAAAGGGCAAGTATCTTCTATATATACAACATGAGATAAGAAAATTGCAAAAACAATATAAAGTTCGGTACTGGTACGTTAAGGGTCCATGTCAGACAGATTTATTGCTTCTAGACAAATGCAGGAAACAAAAATTAGTTTACAAGATTGATGGTAATTCAAACTGCGTAAAATATCAAGGTCAACACGACCCACTCCAAGAAATAAAATACTACAAACAATATCTCTACAACCCAAAAACCGTAATATATAGTGCGAAAAGAAAAGAAATTATATTTAAAAGAAAAAAAACTAATGAATCAAAATTACAAGCAACCAAAAATTAATAAAGCTTTCTCTATTGAAATAATTTGGTACGTTGTAAATCAAAGTCAAACCACACACCCTTTAGGTTAAAAGAAAATTTCTTGAATGAAACCATTCAAAATAACCATACCCCCAACCTAAGAATCAGCCGTATGTCTACCATAAGAAATCAATTAATTCTATCACCACGAATCTCAATTTCACCTTGTTGATTCCCCCGATAAAATAAAATTATATAATAGGAATTTAAATTCTCATTCGATTAACAGTCATAAGGATTTGACCCATATTATACTTAATGACAAATTAATTCCAGAAACGACGAAAAACAGATTTTGCTAGCAAATTTCATGACAATCTTCGTTGCCCAAACCATGGTCCAAGATATCGTAAAGCATGGAATAATCCTCAAACACGAGAATTCGTTGCTTGCAAGTCACAATGCCTGGAAAATATTTATGAAACTGGATCCCAAACCATTTTAAACCTCGTTTCAACAAGTAATGAGACTGGAGAAAAATACTAATGAACTAAAGGACTCTATATTCCAATTCTTAAAATCGGACAAGAGCCTGCAATCAACGAAAGACATGCACCACAAGGAAAATTGAGGAAATCTACCCCCCATTATTCCTAAACTAAATTCGAAATTCATAATAGATGACTTTGACAAGAAAATGGCAGAAATCGATAAGGCTCTAGGAACTAACAACAAAGAAATCCGAAGAAGAAGAGCATTAAGTAATATGGACGGTTCCATGAGCGATCATACTACGATAAAATCTACCACAAGTTCCTCCTTCACTATCTCCAGGAAAAATAAACTCTATGATGGAAATTACGCCATGTTGAATGAATTACCAAGTATATGGACATACCTCAAGCAACTATGGCAAGACCATACTGTGAGCAACGTTACTAAGAAAATATCAGCAAAAGAAAAGAAGGAAAATATTGACAGGCCACAAAGAAAGAAATATACCACAATAACCACATCCAAACTCAAGACAAGAACCAAGGAAATACAACCCTCACTAACGGACACCACAACCAATGCAAGTCCAGAGTTAATCAAACTCAATAAAATAACGCAAGAAAGATTAGTTACCCTAACGCATTTGAAACCAACGACGTTTACAAAATGGACATGGTCCACAGGACCAACATTCACAAATACCCACTCCTTCGGCAAAATGTATATAAACTTAAGAGCAAGACTCCCAGTATTGCATACAGAGACACAAACTATACTAGTTCAAGGATACAATTTGGATAAGAAAAAGAATTTTCTGAAAGTAAAAAGAAAGAAAAATACGGACCCGAGAAATGTTGGACAATTGACGGCAAATATACATGTGCCAGATTGGCCATGGCCGACGAACCAACCAAAGATCACGTCGAATCATTACCTGGGCTAAAAGAGAAAAACGCCCTAAGAGTATCAATTCACCAATCCTTCTTAATATTGTATAGACAGAGACTGCAGGCACTATTTGAATTATTCAATACAGAAATACAAAAGTTAAAGCAAAGTACCACAAGAATCTTCGAAGTATTCTTTCGAAAAAGCAAATACCGCAGATCAGCTAGTCTAATACCAATCGTAGGAGAATTGGCTCCACGCTTATTTGGTCTATCAACTGAAGAAGACCTGGATACCCTAAGAGAAAACGTAAGAAAACTAAATAACGCCTTGAACGTGACCTTAAATGTCCAAAAAATACAAGCCAGCATAGCCAATCATCAGAGAGACAAAATTGAGGCAATCTCAAAGAAAATCTCAAAGATAGTAAATATAATAAATTATTTGAAGAATAAAGTGGATCGTGTGATTTCAGATTCAAGCCTCACCATGGCATCACTCGACATAGTGACAATTTCATTACTCAACCTGGCAACTGATGTTAGCAAATTCGAATTCATATTATTTGCCCTTACTGGAGGAACCTTATCATACGACTTAGTAGACCCTTCGAACCTGAAAAGTATCTTAGATACAATAAAAACACATCTAACATTCGGTCTACATCTACCAACAGAACCAGAAGTAACAAACCTATTCCACTATTACACCAAGCTAAAAGTTCACATCACGGAGATAAACGAACAACTACTTGCAGTAGTAACAATTCCATTAATAAATCAACAATCCATATATGACTTATATTAAATTTCTACGTTTCCAGCCAATATAGGTAGAACTAATTCGTTCATGACTATCACCCCGAAGCGGAATACTTGCTAGTCGATCAAGATAGAAGGAAATATGCCTTAGCTAATCCACAGGACCTTAAGGAATGTGTAGCATTCAAAAACCTAGTATGTCAACTAACCCTGCCCATTTATAACGTAAAATCTAGTTCCTGCATGTTAGACATATTCTTGAAAGAAACTCAACAGGAAGAAATCCCTAATTCGTGCGAAGCGCTAGTAGGAAGTACAAAAAGAGAGATATTTATTCATCTTAGAAATGATCTGTGGCTATTTTCTGTCCCAATAGAAACAGTTGGGACCATCTCCTGTTATAATAACACTGAAAGAATCGATCCAAGTTATAGAACTTAATTACTACTACAAGACGTGGGGACCAAAACCATAAAACAAGGATGTCGATTAGTAACCAAAGAAGCCACAGTGTAAACACCATTGATAACCACGAGCGTGAATACAATAAGCCCCAAGGTAATTTATTTCAAGCCTGTCAATTTATCGCACACCATTCCAAATATTGATAACGAAGAAGTGAAAGCCACAATATGGTCAAAAATTGAAAATATTAAGGGAACCTTACCACTAACAAAAATAAGAGAAGCTTTACACTCTCAAATACCCCTATTTACTAATGAAGACCAAAGATTGGCGTATGTAGAAAGTAGATATGGATTATTCTCAACAAATTTTCGGTGGAACATACTCCTAACAATAGGCTTCTTATTCATGATTTCTCTGACTATAAGAATGCTGTTGACCATGAATTACGGAAAAATTAAGAGAACACGTAGAAATAATGCAAAGAAAGATCACATCAAGTCGAGTGAGATGCAAAACCTAAACCCGGAACTCCCTGATAACCCTTAAGCCATAAAACACGGGAGGACATTTAATCGAGCGAATGGGAGTAGAGGTCCTCATTCGTGCCATGTCCAGTCCTACCTCTCTAATTACTGTTTGCGTAAACCCATGCAACTACGAAGATAAAATATGTATTTCATTGGCGGCATGGACGTGCGCAAGCAAAATCATGAAAATTTATAGTAAATCAAGACCTTTCATAAAACCATATAACCTACCTCATGTGTAGTTAGATAGTTAAAAAGTAAATGCTAAAGTAGTTGAGTGTTGAGTAACATTTAAGAATATATGCTGAATATGTGCCAAATATACATATATATATATAAGCATTAATCTTGAAATTTTCATATTGTGTTGTTTTTCTTATACGCAGTCATTTTTCTAATGATTACTGAGCTTATCTCGCAGTAATCCAGTGTTGCTGCAATATGCATGTAAAAAGCATGAAAATTGCTCTTATTCGTTTTATCTTTAAGTTCAACCTTACCCATATTAAGTTAATATTGTTAGTGTGACTAATAACTACTATTACTTCAAACAATAGTCCCTGTACAATATTCTATAAATCCTGTATTATTGCCTTATGTGTTTTAACTTATGTAATTGTAAAGAGCATATGATTCTGCCTAGATATTTATATTCTAGGAAGCGGAGTAATCAGTTGAAATTCATTCATGGTATACCAGCACGCAACACAGATACAACCTAGGAGCATCTCTCATCATTCATCAACCACCGATAAGTACTCACCAAGGAAATCGCTAAGGACAAAACCCCGATGACGATCCAAGTCACCAAAGCCTAGTACCAGGTAACATTACCTCAAGCAATATCATCAAACCAAAGACCCCGTATATATATATATATATATATATATATATATATATATATATATATATATATATATATATATATATATATATATATATATATATATATATATATATATATATATATATATATATATATATATATATATATATATATATATATATATATATATATATATATATATATATATATATATATATATATATATATATATATATATATTCTGTTGCGAAATAATCCTTTTGTTAGCTATTACTGAAGCAAATCGTTTTGGTCTAGCAGGTAAAATAGTGCCCTGGTGATTATTTAAAATCTTAACTCCCTTATTGACTGTTTATTCACTCTTTAGAAGGTTATCATAAATTGGGTCAATATTTAAATTATCTGTGTCCCTTTTTATTGAAAGGTTAGCACATATAAGTTTTTTAATTTCTATGGGTTCCCTCGCCCATTGAGTGTAACCCTTATCATTTGAAATAGCTAAGGCTTCATCAAATTTTGCAAAATGATCTGGTTGAAACCAAATATGCTCTGCTAAAGCTGAAACAAAAGTTTCTGGAGGCTTACTTACTTGTAGGGTTTTTTCTATTGAGTTTCGGCGTTCAATAAACCTTTCAACAAATTGTTGGTGAGTCCTACCAATATAGAACTTCCCACAGGAACACGGAATTTTATACACCCCACTTACTAAATTTCCCCGAGTTAAATCCTTACCAGAACTAAAGAAGCTACCCATTGGCCTCAACGACTGGAAACATGTATCAATACCAAATTTACGTAAAACCCGTGAAAATTTCTCAAACTTTTTGATACAACTTAATCTAAAGACTGAGAAACCCCAATAACCATACTATCATGTTTAACCCGTCTATTTTCAATTATTTTGTCAATGAACTTAATTGGATAACTATTACAAAACAAAATATCCCTCAAGTATAACAGTTCCGAATCCAGCAATTCCAAGGAACAAATTCTAAAGGCTCTATCCACTAGTGAAATTACAACCCTCCTTTTCACTGACATAGGGTGGCAAGAATGAAAATTTAAATACCTATCATTGTGCGTTGGTTTTCTGCAAATCGAGAAAAGTAAATGGAGATCCCTTTTAATTAATGAAATATCCAGAAAAGGTAATTTATTATTATCCTCAAACTCAACTGTAAATTTAATATTATTATCAAAACTATTTAAATGCTTACAAAATAGGTCTAATGAGTCCAATCCATGTTTCCAAACGCATACCAAGTCATCCATGAACCTACCCCAGGAGCAAGGGGAGATTCTAAAACTGTTTATAGCGGAGGTTTCAATGGCATCTATGAATAGATTTGTCAATAAAGGAGAAAGAGAAGCCCCCATAGGTAACCCAAAAATTTGTCTATAAAACTCCCCTCGAAAACCAAAATAAAAAGAAAATTTTTTTACTAGAATAATTAGTCTCATAATGACTTCAATATCCAAACTGGCTAAAGTCACATCTTGTATTAAATCAAAGTGTTTTTCTATTTTACTTTTGTTTCAGCTTTAGCAGAGCATATTTGGTTTCAACCAGATCATTTTGTAAAATTTGATGAAGCCTTAGCTATTTTAAATCATAAGGGTTACACTCAATGGGCAAGGGAAGCCATAGAAATTAAAAAACTTATATTTGCTAACCTTCCAATAAATAGGGACACAGGTAATTTAAATATTGACCGAATTTATGATAACCTTCTAAAGAGTGAATCAACAGTCAATAAGGGAGTTAAGATTTTAAATAATCACCAGGGCACTATTTTACCTGCTAGACCAAAACGATTTGATTCAGTAATAGCTAACAAAAGGATTATTTCGCAACAGAATAAATAAAGTAATTTACATTTTTTTTTCCACAGTTACTCTGGTGTCCTCACTGAAGAAACTCTTTAATAGCATATTTTCCCTACGTGGATTAGTTTGCGCCGATTGTACATTTTTTTTTTTTTTTTTTTTTTTTTTTTTTGTTGGTTGTGTTTTGTGTTTTAGTTTTATCTTGTTTTTTTTCTTGTTCTTCTTGTGTTTCTTTCGTGCTGAAGACGCCTTGTTTGGATACAGGCGAAATATCCTCGTTTTTTTGCATTTGTCTTTTCTTTTCTCTCCACTGGCCACAGTCTCGTTTGTTTTTTTTTTTTAGATTTTTCTCTTAGTTGGTTGAAATGCAAGAGTTGGAAGATTTCAGTAGTATTTTGTCACGGTACCTTGTCACAGTTACATTCTCTTAATTTTTCAAAGTTCATTTTGAATTTCTTTCATTGAAATGCAAGAGTTGGAATATTTCAGTAGTGTTTTGTTGTGATTTACCTTGTCACTGTTACATTCTCTTGATTTTTCAAAGTTCATTTTGGATTTTTTTTTGTTGAAATGCAAGAGTTAGAATATTTCAGTAGTGTTTCGTCGGGGTTTACCATGTCACTGTTACATTCTCTTGATATTTCAAAGTTCATTTTGGATTTCTTTCGTTGAAATGCAAGAGTTGGAATACTTCAGTAGTGTTTTGTCGTGGTTTACCTTGTCACAGTTACATTATCTTGATTTTTCAAAGTTCATTGTGGATTTCTTTCGTTGAAATGTGTTTTTTCTGCTTTACCTTGTCACTGGTACATTCTCTTGATTTTTCAAAGTTCATTGTGGATTTCTTTCTTTGAAATGCAAGAGTTGAAATATTTCAGTAGTGTTTTGTCGTGGTTTACCTTGTCGCACTTACATTCTCTTGATTTTTCAAAGTATAATTTGATTTCTTTCGTTGAAATGCAAGAGTTGGAATATTTCAGTAGTTTTTTGTCGTCGTGTACCTTGTCACAGTTACATTCTCTTGATTTTTCAAAGTTCATTTTGGATTTTCTTTCGTTGAAATGCAAGGGCTGGAATATTTCAGTAGTGTTACGTCGTAGTTTACCTTGTCACACTTACATTATCTTGAGTTTTCAAAGTTCATTTTGGATTTCTTTCATTGAAATGCAAGAGTTGGAATATTTCAGTAGTGTTCTGTTATGGTTTACATTGTCACAGTTACATTATCTTAATTTTTTAAAGTTCATTTTGAATTTCTATCATTGAAATGCAAGAGTTGGAATATTTCAGTAGTGTTTTGTTGTGCTTTACCTTGTCACAGTTACATTCTCTTGATTTTTCAAAATTCATTTGAATTTCTTTCACTGAAATGTAACAGTTGGAATATTTCTGTAGTGTTTTGTCGTCGTTTACCTTGTCAAAGTTACATTCTCTCGATTTTTTAAAGTTCATTTTGGATTTCTTTCTTTGAAATGCAAGAGTCTGATTATTTAAGTATTGTTTTGTTGTGGTTTACATTCTCACAGTTACTTTATCTTGATTTTTTAAAGTTCATTTTGAATTTCTTTCATTGAAATGCAAGAGTTGGAACATTTTAGTAGTGTTTTGTTGTGCTTTACCTTGTCACAGTTACATTCTCTTGATGTTTCAAAGTTCATTTTGGATTTCTTTCGTTGGAATGCAAGAGTTGGAATATTTCAGTAGTGTTTTGTCGTGGTTTTCCGTGTCACAGTTACATTCTCTTGATTTTTCAAACTTCATTGTGGATTTCTTTCGTTGAAATGTGTTTTTTATGCTTTACCTTGTCACTGATACATTCTCATGATGAATAAGGAAGCTGCTAAGTCTTGTTTAGGCTGGGAAGGTATTAATAATAGAATACTAATTGCTCATTTTATGACTAGAAAGTTCAGGGTATCAGTTATAGTAGTATACGCCCCTGTAGAACCGACTGACGGAGATACTAGTGACTCAAATGAATTTTACTTACAGTTACAGGAGCAAATAGACAGGGTCCCAGGTAGAAATATGATGTTATTACTGGGAGATTTTAACGCCCAGGTTGGTAGAAATAGGGATAGATGGTATCCAAGCATAGGTAAATTTGGTGTAGGAAAAGAAAACAGCAATGGATACAGACTTTTGCAATTTTGTAGGTATAACAATCTAGTTATAACCAATATGGTGTTTGGTCATAAATGGCTCATAAGTTAACATGGTATTCACGTGACGGTAAGACAGCAAACCTTTTTGATTATGTTATAGTAAACCGAAGACTGGCAGGATCAATACAAGATACTAGGGTATATAGGAGTGCTGTTATTGATGTTAAAAGTCAAGATCACCATCTAGTAGTGTCAAGGGTTAATTTAAAGCTGAAGTATTGGAAGGGTAACTACCTCCCGGGAAGTTATGATGTTGGTAGACTCCAGGATGAGAATTTAAGAGAAACTTTCCAGGAACAGTTGAATACTAAACTTAAGAGTTTAAAATTTGATAATGTGGAAGATGGTTAGAATAATTTTAGAAGAATAGTTTGTGAAGTTGCTGAAAGCGTATAAGAAAAGAAAGCTAGAAATAGAACTAAGAATATTAGGGGAAAAGCTGTATATTTAATGGTAAGAAGAAAGAACTTGTACAAGATTTATCTGAGTAATAGATCATATGCAAACAAAAGAAATGTAAAAAAAGCAGAGAAAGCATTAAAATCTGAACTAAGGAGGTGTGAAGTGCAGGCTATGGATAAAATTGCTGAGGATCTGGAAGACTCAGCTAGACGGCATAATAGTAAAATATTGTACTGGCACGTTAACAAATTGAGAGGTAGTAGTCAATCCGGACTTGGCCCAGATAAAGATAGGAATGGGGCACAATTAGCGATAAGGAAAAAAATAAAGTGAGATGGGCCGAACATTTTGAGAATTTGCTAAACCGAGATAGAGTTGCAGGAAAAAATATAGAGGAAGATGAAAGAGTTTGTGATACCTTGGATGTGAAGGAAGATTTGTTTTGTGAGGAGGAATTAGCAAAAGTACTAAAAGGATTAAAGAATAATAAGGCTCCAGGTGCTGATAGGGTGGTAAATGAGTTTCTTAAATATGGTGGCTCTGAGGTTAGAAATAAACTACTGAAGATAATGAATATGATTTTCGAAAAAGGGGAAGTACCTAACGATTTTAGGAAACCCTTAATTAAGCCACTTTATAAGAAAGGTGATAAAAGTGAATGTGGTAATTATCGAGGCATTTGTCTGGTCTCTGTAGGTAGTAAATGACTTAGTAATATGATACTTTTTAGACTGAGAGATGCTGTAGAAAAAGTTTTAAGAGAAGAGCAGTGCGGTTTTAGAAAAGGTAGAGGATGTGTTGACCAAATTTTCACTCTTAGGCTAATAATTGAGAAGTGCCTAAGTTTGCAAAAACCTTTGGTCCCCAGTTTTATAGATTATGAGCGAGCGTTTGACTTTGTTGATAGAAGGGCTTTAGTAAAGGTTTTATCCTTGTATGGTATACCAGACAAATACATTAAAGATATTAGTTCTATGTACGAGAATAGAACTGCTGTGGTTAAGGAGCTGGTTAACCACAGCAATGAGGTTAGCAGCTGGTTTTGTATTAAATCAGGAGTTAAGCAGGGTTGTGTTCTATCTCCCTTTGTATGGATTATTTTGGTGGGCTTTGTTTTAAGGAGCACAGGAAAGACAATGGGAGACCACGGAATCAAATGGGGAGGAAAAAGTCTCCTGGACTTGGATTATGCTGATGATTTAAGCATCCTAGATGAAAGTGTGAGCAAAATTAATGAAGTTTTAGAAGTTTTGCGAGTTCAGTTTGCTAGAATTGGTTTGAAAATTTATGTTAGGAAGACAAAGTCACTAAGTCTAAGAATAAGTGAAGATGAAAAGTTGACATTTAGCAATAAAAAAATTGATCAGGTGAGCAGCTTCATTTACCTTTGTAGCATTATTAGTAAAGATGGTGGGAGCAGTGAAGATTTTGAATATAAAATAGCCAAGACTCAGGATTTTTTTTCACAGTTAAAAAAAGTCTGGAAGAATGGGAAGATAAGTCTGCAAACCAAGATTAGAATATTAGAAGCTACAGTGATGACAGTGGTCAAATATGGCTCTGAAGCATGGACGCTCCGAAAAGCGGATGAAGATTTGCTAGATGTTTTCCAGAGAAATTGCTTAAAGATTGTTCTGGGTACCAGGCTGACTGACCGTATTTCAAACAATAGGTTATACGAAAAATGTGGTTCAATACCGCTCTCTAGGGCTATAATGAAAAAAAGTTTGAGATGAATAGGGCACGTTCTGCAGATGAAGGATAATAGATTGCCGAAGATTGTTCCTTTTGGACAACCGTCTAGGGCTAAACGGAAAGCCGGTCTTCCCCGTATGGGATGGGAGGACGTCATAAAGAAAGATTTAAAGGAAATGGGAACTTCGTGGGCGGGTGTAAAAAGGGAGGCTTTGAATAGATTGGGGTGGAGGAGGAGCGTGCGTACCTGTGTTGGCCTCAGGTGGCTTGGTGCTGCGGTGAGTTGTTCGTAGTAGTAGTAGTAGTACCTTGTCACAATTACATTCTCTTGATTTTTCAAAATTAATTTTGGAATTTCTGTCGTTGAAATGCAATAGTTGGAATATTTCTGTAGTGTGTTGTCGTATTTTACCTTGTCACACTTACATTCTCTTGATTTTTCAAAGTTCATTTTGGATATCTGTCGTTGAAATGCGAGATTTGGAATATTTCAGTAGTGTTTCGTCGTGGTTTACCTTGTCACTGTTAAATTCTCTTGATTTTTTAAATATCATTTTGTAACTACTATATTGAAACGCAAGAGTCAGAATATTTTAGTAATGATTTGTCGTGCTTAAATTCTCTTGATATTTCAAAGTTTGTTTTGAATTTCTTTCGTTGAATTGAATGAGTTAGGATATTTCAGTAGTGTTTTGTTGGGGTTTACTTTGTCACTGTTATATTCTCATGATTTTTCAAAGTTCATTTTGGATTTCTTTCTTTGAAATGCAACAGTTGGAATATTTCAGTAGTGTTTTGTCGTGGTTTACCGTGTCACAGTTACATTATCTTGATTTTTCAAAGTTCATTGTGGATTTCTTTCGTTGAAATGTGTTTTTTCTGGTTTACCTTTTCACTGGTATAGTATATTGATTTTTCATAGTTCATTGTGGATTTCTTTCTTCGAAATGCAAGAATTGGAATATTTCTGTAGTGTTTAGTACTGGTTCACCTTGTCACAATTACAGTCTCTTGATTCCTCAGAGTTCATTTTGGATTTCTGTCATTGAAATGCAAGAGTTGGATTGTTTCAGTAGTGTTTTGTTGTAGTCTACCAAGTCAGGCTTATATTTTTTTGATTTTTCAAAGTTCATTTTGGATTTTCTTTCATTGAAATGCAAGAGCTGGATTATTTCAGTAGTGTTTTGTCGTAGTTTACCTTGTCACACTTACATTCTCCTGAGTTTTCAAAGTTCATTTTGGATTTCTTTCGTTGAAATGCAAGAGTTGGAATATTTCAGTAGTGTTTTGTCATGGTTTACCTTGTCACAGTTACATTATCTTAATTTTTTAAAGTTCATTTTGAATTTCTTTCATTGAAATGCAAGAGTTGGAACATTTCAGTAGTGTTTTGTTGTGCTTTACCTTGTCACAGTTACATTCTCTTGATTTTTCAAAGTTCATTTTGGATTTCTTTCGTTGAAATGCTAGAGTTGGAAAATTTCAGTAGTGTGTTGTCGTCGTTTACCTTGTCAAAGTTACATTCTCTTGATTTTTTAAAGTTCATTTTGAATTTCTTTATTTGAAATGAAAGAGTTAGAATATTTCAGTAGTGTTTTGTCGGGTTTTACCTTGTCATTGTTAGATTCTCTTTATTTTTCAAAGTTCATTTTGGATTTCTTTATTTGAAATGCAACAGTTGGAATACTTCAGTAGTGTTTTGTCGTGGTTTACCGTGTCACAGTTACATTCTCTGGATTTTTCAAAGTCCATTGTGGATTTCTTTCGTTGAAATGTGTTTTTTGTGCTTTACCTTGTCACTGATACATTCTCATGATGAATAAGGAAGCTGCTAAGTCTTGTTTAGGCTGTTAAGGTATTAATAATAGAATACTAATTGCTCATTTTATGACTAAAAAGTTCAGGGTATCAGTTATAGTAGTATACGCCCCTGTAGAACGGACTGACGGAGATACTAGTGACTCAAATGAATTTTACTTACAGTTACAGGAGCAAATAGACAGGGTCCCAGGTAGAAATATTATGTTATTACTGGGATATTCTAACACCCAGGTTGGTAGAAATAGGGATAGATGGTATCCCAGCCTAGGTAAATTTTGTGTAGGAAAAGAAAACAGTAATGGATACAGACTTTTGCAATTTTGTAGGTATAACAATCTAGTTATAACCAATATGGTGTTTGGTCATAAATGGCTCATAAGTTAACATGGTATTCACGTGACGGTAAGACAGCAAACCTTTTTGATTATGTTATAGTAAACCAAAGACTGACAGGATCAATACAATATCCAAGTATATATAGGAGTGCCGTTATTGATGTTAATAGTCAAGATCACCATCTAGTAGCGTCAAGGGTTAATCTAAAGCTAAAATATCGAAAGAGTAACCCCCTCCCGGGACGTTGTGATGTTGGTAGACTCCAGGATGAGAATTTAAGAGAAACTTTCCAGGAACAGTTGAATACTAAACTTAAGAGTTTAAAATTTGACAATTTGGAAGATGGTTGGAATCATTTTAGAAAAATAATTTGTGAAGTTGCTGAAGGCGTATTAGGGAAGAAAGCTAGAACTGCAGCTAAGAATATTAGTGAAAAAGCTTTATGTTTAACAGAAAGGAGAAAGGACTTGTACAAGAATTATCTGAGTGATAGATCATATGCAAACAAAAGCAATGTGAAGAAAGTGGAGAAAGCATTAAAATATAAACTAAGGAGGTGTGAATTGGAGGCCTTCGATAAGATTGATGGGGATATGGAAGATTCAGCTAGACGGCATAATAGTAAAATATTGTACTGGCACGTTAACAAATTGAGAGGTAGTAGTCAATCCGGACTTGGCCCAGTTAAAGATAGGAATGGGGTCACAATTAGCGATAAGGAAAAAACTAAAGAGAGATGGGCCGAACATTTTGAGGATTTGCTAAACCGAGATAGAGTTGCAGGAAAAAATATAGAGGAAGATGAAAGAGTTTGTGATACCTTGGATGTGAAGGAAGATTTGTTTTGTGAGGAGGAATTAGCAAAAGTACTAAAAGGATTAAAGAATAATAAGGCTCCAGGTGCTGATAGGGTGGTAAATGAGTTTCTTAAATATGGTGGCTCTGAGGTTAGAAATAAACTACTGAAGATAATGAATATGATTTTCGAAAAAGGGGAAGTACCTAACGATTTTAGGAAACCCTTAATTAAGCCACTTTATAAGAAAGGTGATAAAAGTGAATGTGGTAATTATCGAGGCATTTGTCTGGTCTCTGTAGGTAGTAAATGACTTAGTAATATGATACTTTTTAGACTGAGAGATGCTGTAGAAAAAGTTTTAAGAGAAGAGCAGTGCGGTTTTAGAAAAGGTAGAGGAAGTGTCGACCAAATTTTCACTCTTAGGCTAATAATTGAGAAGTGCCTAAGTTTTCAAAAACTTTTGGTCCTCAGTTTTATAGATTATGAGCAAGCGTTCGATTCTGTTGATAGAAGAGCTTTAGTATAGGTTTTATCCTTGTAGGGTATACCAGACAAATACATTAAAGTGATTAGTGCTATGTACGAGAATAACACTGCTGTGGTTAAGGTAGGCAATGAGGTTAGCAGCTGGTTTTGTATTAAATCAGGAGTTAAGCAGGGTTGTGTTCTATCCCCCTTTATACGGATTATTTTGATGGACTTTGTTTTAAGGAGCACAGGAAAGGCAATGGGAGACCACGGAATCAAATGGGGAGGAAAAAGTCTCCTGGACTTGGATTATGCTGATGATTTAAGCATCCTAGATGAAAGTGTGAGCAAAATGAATAAAGGTTTAGAGGTTTTGCAAGTTCAGGGTACTAGAATTGGTTTGAAAATTAATGTTAGGAAGACTAAGTCACTAAGGCTAGGAATAAGGGAAGATGAAAAGGTGACGTTGGGTAATGAAAAGATTGATCAGGTGGGCAGCTTCACTTACCTTGGTAGTATTATTAGTAAGGATGTTAGGCGCAGTGAAGATGTTAAAAATAGAATAGCCAAGGCTCAGGTTTTTTTTTTTCACAGTTAAAAAAAAGTCTAGAAGAATAGGAAGATAAGTCTGCAAACCAAGATTAGAATATTAGAAGCTACAGTGATGACAGTGGTCAAATATGGCTCTGAAGCATGGACGCTCCGAAAAGCGGATGAAGATTTGCTAGATGTTTTCCAGAGAAATTGCTCAAGGATTGTTCTGGATACCAGGCTGACTGACCGTATTTCAAACAATAGGCTATACGAGAAATGTGGTTTAATACCGCTCTCTAGGGCTATAATGAAAGAAAGGTTGAGGTGGCTAGGGCACGTTGTGCGGATGAAGGAGGACAGATTGCCGAAGATTGTCCTTTTCGGCCAACCATCTAGGGCTAAACGGAAAGCAGGTCGTCCTCGTCTGGGGTGGGAGGACGTCATAAAGAAAGATTTAAAGGAAATGGGAACTTCGTGGGCGGGTGTAAAAAGGGAGGCTTTGAATATATTGGGGTGGAGGAGGAGCGTGCATAGCTCTGTTGCCCTCAGGTGGCTTGGTGCTGCGGTGAGTTGTTCGTAGTAGTAGTAGTAGTACCTTGTCACAATTACATTCTCTTGATTTTTCAAAATTAATTTTGGAATTTCTGTCGTTCAAATGCAAGAGTTGGAATATTTCAGTAGTGTTTCTGTAGTTTACCTTGTCACACTTACATTCTCTTGATTTTTCAAAGTTTATTTTGGATTTCTTTCGTTGAAATGCGAGAGTTGGAATATTTCAGTAGTGTTTTGTCGTGGTTTACCTTGTCACACTTACATTCTCTTGATTTTTCAATGTTCATTTTGTATTTCTTTTGTTGAAATGCAAGAGTTGGAATATTTTAGTGGTGTTTAGTTATGATTTACCATGTAACAGCTACATTCTCTTGATTTTTCAAAGTTCATTTTTGAATTTCTTTCGTTGAAATGAAAGAGTTGGAATATTTCTGTAGTGTTTTTTATGGTTTACCTTGTCACAGTTACATTCTCTTGATTTTTCAAAGTTCATTTTTTGAATTTCTTTCGTTGAAATGCAAGAGTTGGTATATTTCACTAGTGTTTTGTTGTGTTTTACCTTGTCACAGTTACATTCTCTTGATTTTTCAAAGTTCATTTTTGGATTTCATTCGTTGAAATGAAAGAGTTGGAATATTTCAGTAGTGTTTAGTTATGGTTTACCTTGTCACAGCTATATTATCTTGATTTTTAAAATTTAATTGTTGAATTTCTTTAGTTGAAATGCAAGAGCTTGAATATTACTGTAGTGTTTTGTTTTGCTTTAACTAGTCAAAGTTATATTCTCTTGATTTTTAAAAGTTCATTTTTTGAATTTCTTTTGTTGAAATGCAAGAGTGGGTATATTTCACTAGTGTTTGTTGTGTTTTACCTTGTCACAGTTACATTCTCTTGATTTTTCAAAGTTAATTTTTGGATTTCATTCGTTGAAATGCAAGAGTTGGAATATTTCAGTAGTGTTTTGTTATGCTTTACATGGTCACAGTTACATTCTCTTGATTTTTCGAAGTTCATTTTTGGATTTCTTTCGTAAATATGCAAGAGTTGGAATATTTCAGTAGTGTTTTGTTGTGGTTTACCTAGTCACAGTTACATTTTCTCGATTTTTCAAAGTTCATTTTGAATTTCTTTCATTGAAATGCAAGAGTTGGAATATTTAAGTAGTGTTTTGTCGTGGTTTACCTTGTCACAGTTACATTCTCTTGATTTTTCAAAGTTCATTTTGGATTTCTTTCATTGAAATGCAAGAGATGGAATATTTCAGTAGTGTTTTGTCATGGTTTATCATGTCAGAGTTACATTCACAGCTACATTTGGATTTTTTTTTCTGAAATGTGTTTTTTGTGCTTTACCTTGTCACTGATATTCTCTTGATCTTTCAAAGTTCAATTTGGATTTTCGTGCGATTTTGTAGGTGTCTGGTTCACTTGTCGCAAATCGATCAAGAGTTGGAATATTTCAGTAGTGTTTTGTTGTAGTTTACCTTGTCACAGTTACATTATTTTGATTTTTCAAAGTTCATTTTGGAATTTCTTTTCGTTGAAATGCAAGAGTTGGAATATTTCAGTAGTGTTTTGTCGTATTTTACCTTGTCACACTTACATTCTCTTGATTTTTCAAAGTTCATTTTGGATTTCTTTCGTTGAAATGCGAGAGTTGGAATATTTCAGTAGTGTTTCGTCGTGGTTTACCTTGTCACAGTTACATTCTCTTGATTTTTCAAAGTTCATTTTGGATTTATTACATTGAAATGCAAGAGTTGGAATATTTCAGTAGTGTTTTCTTGTGCTTTACCTTTTCACAGTTACATTCTCTTGATATTTCAATGTTCATTTTGGATTTCTTTCTTTGAAATGCAAGAGATGGAATATTTCAGTAGTGTTTTGTTGTGCTTTACCTTGACACAGTTACATTTTCTTGATTTTCAAAGTTCATTTTGGATTTCTTTCGTTGAAATGCAAGAGTTGGAATATTTCAGTAGTGTTGTATTATGATGTACCATGTAACAGTTACATTCTCTTGATTTTTCAAAGTTCATTTTTTGAATATCTTTTGTTGAAATGCAAGAGTTGGTATATTTCAGTAGTGTTTTGTTATGGTTTACCTTGTCACAGTTACATTTTCCTGATTTTTCAAAGTTCTTTTTTTGAATTTCTTTTGTTGAAATGCAAGAGTGGGAATATTTCAGTAGTTTTTTGTTGAGCTTTACCTTGTCACGACTAAAGTCTTTCGATTTTTCAAAGTTCATTATTGGATTTCATTTGATGAAATTCAAGAGTGTGAATATTTCAGCTGTGTTTTGTTATGATATACCTAGTAACAGTTACACTCTCATGATTTTTCACAGTTCAGTTTTTGATTTCTTTCGTTGAAATGCAAGTGTTGGAATATTTAACTAGTGTTTTGTTGTGCTTTACCTTGTCACAGTTACATTCTCTTGATTTTTCAAAGTTCATTTTTGGATTTCATTCGTTGAAATGCAAGAGTTGGAATATTTTAGTAGTGTTTTGTTATGCTTTACCTAGTAATAGTTACATTCTCATGATTTTTCAAAGTTCAGTTTTGGATTTCTTTCGTAAAAATGCAAGAGTTGGAATATTTCAGTAGTGTTTTGACGTGGCTTACCTTGTCAAAGTTACATTGCCTCGATTTTTCAAAGTTAATTTTGGAATTTTTTCATTGAAATGCAAGAGTTGGAATATTTCAGTAGTGTTTTGTTGTGGTTTACCTAGTCACAGTTACATTCTCTTGATTTTTCAAAGTTCATTTTTAACTTCTTTCATTGAAATGCAAGAGTTGGATTATTTCAGTAGTGTTTTGTCGTGGTTTACCTTGTTACAGTTACATTCTCTTGATTTTTCAAAATTAATTTTGGATTTTTTTCGATGAATTACAAGAGTTGGACTGTTTCAGTTGTATTTTTTCATGGTTTACCTTGTCACAGTTACATTGTATTAATTTTTCAAAGTTCATTTCGAATTTATTTCGTTGAAATGCAAGAGTTGGAACATTCTAGTAGTATTTTGTTATGGTTTAATATGTCGTAGCTACATTCTCTTGATTTTTCAAAGTTCATTTGGATTTCTTTCGCTGAAATGCAAGAGTTGGAATATTTCAGTAGTGTTTTGTCGTGGTTTACTTTGTCACTGTTTCATTCTCATGATTTTTCAAAATTCATTTTGGATTTCTTTCTTTTTTAATGCAAGAATATTTCAAAGATAATTTCTTAAACCACATTGGCCTGACATCACATAAAGAAAGAAAAACGAGCAAAAATGGGGTTTTTATAGGCCAAATGAAGATACTGACAAAACAAAGTGAATATTTCGAGAGGACAAACGCCTCTCTTCTTCAGCGCGAAACGAAACGATGTATCAATAAAAGCCAAAAATTAAAAGAATTAAAACCAACTACCTAACAACCATAAAAGCGAGTTATATCCGTCGATGGCAGTTCATGTTTTTTTGGATTTTGTGCAAATCGCGGATATTGGCGAATTGCTCGCTTTTATGGTTGTTAGGTAGTTGGTTTTAATTCTTTTGATTTTTGGCTTTTATTGATACATCATTTCGTTTCACGCTGAAGAAGAGAGGCGTTTGGCCTCTCGAAATATTCGCTTTGTTTTGTCAGTATCTTCATTTGGCCTATAAAAACCTTATTTTTGCTTGTTTTTCTTTCTTTATAAGAATATTTCAGTAGTGTTTTATCGTGGTTTACCGTGTCACAGTTACATTTTCTTGATTTTTCAAAGTTTATTTTGAATTTCTTTCGTTGAAATGCAAGAGTTGGAATATTTCAGTAGTGTTTTGTCGTGGTTTACTTTGTCACTGTTTCATTCTCATGATTTTTCAAAATTCATTGTGGATTTCTTTCTTTGAAATGTGTATTTGTGCTTTACCTTGTCACTGATATTATCTTGATCTTTCAAAGTTAATTGTGGATTTCTTTCCTTGAAATGCAAGAGTTGAAATATTTCAGTAGTGTTTTGTCGTGGTTCACCTTGTCGCACTTACACTCTCTTGATTTTTCAAAGTTCAATTTGGATTTCTTTCATTGAAATGCAAGAGTTGGAATATTTCAGTAGTGTTTTGTTGTAGTTTACCTTATCACAGTTACATTCTTTTGATTTTTCAAAGTTCATTTTGGAATTTCTTTCGTTGAAATGCAAGAGTTGGAATATTTCAGTATTGTTTTGTCGTAGTTTACCTTGTCACACTTACATTCTCTTGATTTTTCAAAGTTCGTTTTGGATTTCCTTCGTTGAAATGCGAGAGTTGGAATATTTCAGTAGTGTTTTGTCGTGGTTTACCTTGGAACAGTTACATTCTCTTGATTTTTTAAAGTTAATTTTGGGTTTCTTTCGTTGAAATTCAAGAGTTGGAGTATTTCAGTTGTGTTTTGTCCTTTTTTAACGTGAAACACTTATATTCTCTTAATTTTTGAATTTTCAATTTGGACCTCTTTCACTGAAATGAAACAGTTGGAATATTTCAGTAGTGTTTTGCGGTGCTTTACCTTGATAAAGTTGGATTTGCTTGAGTTTTCAAAGTTCATTTTGGATTTCTTTCGTTGAAATGCAAGACGTGGAATATTTCAGTAGTGTTTTGTTATGATTTACCATGTAACAGTTACATTCTCTTTATCTTCCAAAGTTCATTTTTGAATTTCTTTCGCTGAAATTAAGGAGTTGGAATATTTCAGTAGTGTTTTGTTATGGTTTACCTTGTCACAGTTACATTCTCATGATTTTTCAAAGTTCATTTTTTGAATTTATTTCTTTGAAATTAAAGAGTTGGTCTATTTCACTAGTGTTTTGTTGTGTTTTACATTATCACAGTTAAATTCTCTTGATTTTTCAAAGTTAATTATTGGATTTCATTCGTTGAAATGCAAGAGTTTGAATATTTTAGTAGTGTTTTGTTATGCTTTACCTAGTAACAGTTACATTCTCTTGATTTTTCAAAGTTCAGATTTGGATTTCTTTTGTTGAAAATGCAAGTGTTGGAATATTTCAGTAGTGTCTTGTTGTGGTTTACCTTGTCACTGTTACATTCTCTTGATATTTCAAAGTTCATTTTTGGATTTGTTTCGTAAAAATGCAAGAGTTGGAATATTTCAGAAGTGTTTTGACGTGGTTACCTTGTCACAGTTACATTGCCTCGATTTTTCAAAGTTAATTTCGGATTTTTCTCCTTGAAATGCAAGAGTTGGATTAATTCATTAGTGTCTTGTTATAGTTTACCTTGTCACAGTTACATTCTCATGGTTGTTCAAAGTAAAATTTGAAATTCTTTACTTGAAATGTAACAGTTGGAATATTTCAGTTGTGTTTTTTCGTGCTTTAAATTGTCACAGTTACATTCTCTTAATTTTTCAAAGTTCATTTTGGATTTTTATCATTTAAATGCAAGAGTTGGAATATTTCAGTAGTGTCTTGTTGTGGTTTACATTGTCAAAGTTACATACTCTTGATTTTTCAAAGTTCATTTTGAATTTCTTTCGTTGAAATGCAAGAGTTGTAATATTTCAGTAGTGTTTTGTCGTGGTTTACTTGGTCACTGTTTCATTCTCATGATTTTTCACAGTTCATTTTGGATTTCTTTCTTTGAAATGCGAGAGTTAGAATATTTCAGTAGTGTTTTATCGTGGTTTACCGTGTCACAGTTACATTTTCTTGATTTTTCAAAGTTCATTGTGGATTTCTTTCGTTGAAATGTGTTTTTTGTGTTTTACCTTGTCACTGATATTCTCTTGATCTTTCAAAGTTCATTGTGGATTTCTTTCCTTGAAATGCAAGAGTTGAAATATTTCAGTAGTGTTTTGTCGTGGTTCACCTTGTCGCACTTACACTCTCTTGATCTTTCAAAGTTCAATTTGGATTTCTTTCATTGAAATGCAAGAGTTGGAATATTTCAGTAGTGTTTTGTTGTAGTTTACCTTGTCACAGTTACATTCTTTTGATTTTTCAAAGTTCATTTTGGAATTTTTTTCGTTGAAATTTAAGAGTTGGAATATTTCAGTAGTGTTTTGTCGTAGTTTACATTGTCACACTTACATTCTCTTGATTTTTCAAAGTTCATTTTGAATTTCTTTCGTTGAAATGCGAGAGTTGGAATATTTCAGTAGTGTTTTGTCGTGGTTTACCTTCTCGCACTTACATTCTCTTTATTTTTCGAAGTTCATTTTGGATTTATTTCGTTGAAATGCAAGAGTTGGAATATTTCATTAGTGTTTTGTCGTGGTTTACCTTGTCAAATTTATATTTTCTTGATTTTCCAAATTTCATTTTGGACCTTTTTCGTTGAAATGCAAGAGTTGGAATATATCAGTTGTGTTTTCTCGTGTTTTTCCTTGTTACACTTGCATTCGCTGGATTTTTGATAGGACATATGGACTTGTTTCGTTGAAATACAAGGGTTGGAATATTTCAATAGTGTTTTGTCGTGGTTTACCTTGTCAGTGTTATATTCGCTTGATTTTTCAAAGTTCATTTTGGATTTCTTTCACTGAAATACAAGAGTTGGAATATTTTAGTAATGTTTTGCTGTGCTTTACCTTGTCAAAGCTACATTATCTTGATTTTTCAAAGGAAATTTTTGATTTTTTTTTTCTTTGAAATGCAAGACTTGGAATATTTCAATCGTGTTTTGTTATGATTTACCATGTAACAGTTACATTCTCTTTATCTTTCAAAGTTCATTTTTGAATTTCTTTCGTTGAAATGCAAGAGTTGGAATATTTCAGTAGTGTGTTGTTATGGTTTACCTTGTCACGGTTACATTCTCTTGATTTTTCAAAGTTCCTTTTTGGAATTTATTTTGTTGAAATGCAAGAGTTGGTATATTTCACTAGTGTTTTGTTGTGCTTTACCTTGTCACAGTTACATTCTCCTGATTTTTCAAAGTTCATTTTTGGATTTCATTCGTTGAAATTCAAGAGTTGGAATATTTTAGTAGTGTTTTTTTATGGTTTACCTTGTCATAGTTACATTCTCTTGATTTTTCAAAGTTCATTTTTGGATTTCTTTCGTTGAAATGCAAAGGTTGGTATATTTCACTAGTATTTTGTTGTGTTTTACCTTGTCACAGTTACATTCTCTTGATTTTTCAAAGTTCATTTTTGTACTTCATTCGTTCAAATGCAAGCCTTGGAACATTTCAGTAGTGTTTTGTTATGCTTTACCTGGTCACAGTTACATTCTCTTGATTTTTCAAAGTTCATTATTGGATTTATTTCGTAAAAATGTAAGAGTTGGAATATTTCAGTAGTGTTTTGACGTGGCTTACCTTGTCAAAGTTACATTGCCTCGATTTTTCAAAGTTAATTTTGGAATTTTTTCCTTGAAATGCAAGAGTCGGAATATTTCAGTAGTGTTTTGTTATGGTTTACCTAGTCACAGTTACATTCTGTCTATTTTTCAAAGTTCATTTTGAATTTCTTTCATTGAAATGCAAGAGTTGGATTATTTCAGTAGTGTTTTGTCGTACATTCTCTTGATGTTTCAAAGTTCATTTGGATTTCTTTCGTTTAAATGCAAGAGTTGGAATATTTCTGTAGTGTTTTTTATGGTTTACCTTGTCACTGTTACATTCTTCTTATTTTTAAAAGTTCATTTTTTGAATTTCTTATGTTGAAATTAAAGAGTTGTAATGTTTCAGTAGTGTTTTGTTGTGCTTTACCTTGTCACGGCTAAATTCTCTTGATTTTTCAAAGTTAATTATTGAATTTCTTTCTATGAAATGCAAGATTTGGAATATTTCAGTATTGTTTTGTTATGCTTTACCTGTTCACAGTTACATTCTCTTGATTTTTCAAAGTTCATTTTTGGATTTCTTTTGTTGAAAATCAAGCGTTGGAATATTTCAGTAGTGTCTTGTTGTGGTTTACCTTGTCACTGTTACATTCTCTTGATTTTTCAAAGTTCATTGTCGGATTTCTTTTGTAAAAATGCAAGAGTTGGAATATTTTAGAAGTGATTTGAAGTGGTTTACCTTGTCACAGCTACATTTCCACGATTTTACAACATTCACTTCGGATTTTCCCCTTGGAAATGCAAGAGTTAGACTAATTCAGTACTATTTTGTTGTGGTTTACCTATTCCCAGTTACAGTCTCTCGATTTTTCAAAGTTCATTCTGAATTTCTTTCATTGAAATGGAAGAGATGGAATATTTCAGTAGTGTTTTGTGGGGGTTTACCTTGTCACAGTTACATTCTCTTAATTTTTCAAAGTTCATTTTGAATTTCTTTCGTTAAAATTGAAAGAGTTGGAATATTTCAGTAGTGTTTTGTTGTGCTTTACCTTGTCACAGTTGAATTATCTTGATTTTTCAAAGATCATTTGAATTTCTTTCGCTAGAAAGCATGAGTGTGAATATTTCAGTATTATCTTGTTATGCTTACATTCTCTAGATTTTTTCAAAGTTTATTTTGGATTTCTTTCTTTGAATTGCAAGAGTTGAAATATTTCATTAGTATCTTGTCGTGGTTTACTTTGTCACTGTTTCATTCTCATGATTTTTCAAAGTTCATTTTGGATTTCTTTCTTTGAAATGCAAGAGTTTGAATATTTCAGTAGTGTTTTATCGTGGTTTACCGTGTCACAGTTACATTTTCTTGATTTTTCAAAGTTCATTGTGGATTTCTTTCGTTGAAATGTGTTTTTTGTGTTTTACCTTGTCACTGATATTCTCTTGATCTTTCAAAGTTCATTGTGGATTTCTTTCCTTGAAATGCAAGAGTTGAAATATTTCAGTAGTGTTTTGTCGTGGTTCACCTTGTCGCACTCTCTTGATTTTTCAAAGTTCAATTTGGATTTCTTTCATTGAAATGCAAGAGTTGGAATATTTCAGTAGTGTTTTGTTGTAGTTTACCTTGTCACAGTTACATTCTCCTGATTTTTCAAAGTTCATTTTTTGAATTTCTTTTGTTGAAATGCAAGAGTTGGTATATTTCACTAGTGTTTTGTTGTGCTTTACCTTGTCACAGTTACATTCTCTTGAGTTTTCAAAGTTCATTTTGGATTTCTTTCGTTGAAATGCAAGACTTGGAATATTTCAGTCGTGTTTTGTTATGATTTACCATGTAACAGTTACATTCTCTTTATCTTCCAAAGTTCATTTTTGAATTTTTTTCGCTGAAATTAAGGAGTTGGAATATTTCAGTAGTGTTTTGTTATGGTTTACCTTGTCACAGTTACATTCTCTTGATTTTTCAAAGTTCATTTTTTGAATTTCTTTTGTTGAAATTAAAGAGTTGGTCTATTTCACTAGTGTTTGTTGTGCTTTACCTTGTCACAGCTAAATTCTCTTGAGTTTTCAAAGTTCATTTTTGGATTTCTTTCTTTGAAATGCAAGACTTGGAATATTTCAGTAGTGTTTTGTTATGCTTTACCTAGTAACAGTTACATTCTCTTGATTTTTCAAAGTTCATTTTTGGATTTCTTTTGTTGAAAATCAAGCGTTGGAATATTTCAGTAGTGTCTTATTGTGGTTTACCTTGTCACAGTTACATTCTCTTGATATTTCAAAGTTCATTTTTGTATTTATGTCTTAAGAATGCAAGAGTTGGAATATTTCAGAAGTGTTTTGAAGTGGCTTATCTTGTCACAGCTACATTGCCACGATTTTTCAACGTTAATTTTGGATTACTCTCCTTGAAACGCAAGAGTTAGAATATTTAAGTAGTGTTTTGTTGTGGTTTACCTATTCACAGTTACATTCTCTCGATTTTTCAAAATTCATTTTTGATTTCTTTCGTTGAAATGCAAGAGATGGAATATTTCAGTAGTGTTTTGTCTTGGTTTACCTTTTCACAGTTAAATTCTCTTAATATTTCAAACTTCATTTTGAATTTCTTTCGTTAAAATTGAAAGAGTTGGATTATTTCAGTAGTGTTTTGTTGTGGTTTACCTTGTCACAGTTACATTCTCTTGTTTTTACAAGGTTCATTTTGGATTTCTTTCGTTGAAATGCAAGAGTTGGAATATTTCAGTAGTGTTTTGTTGTGGTTTACCTTGTTAAAGTTACATTCTCATGATGTTTCAAAATTTTTATCTTGGATTTCTTTCGTTGAAATGCAAGAGTTGGAATATTTCAGTAGTGTTTTGTTGTGGTTTACCTTGTCACACTTACATTATTTTGATTTTTCAAAGTTCATTTTGGAATTTCTTTCGTTGAAATGCAAGAGTTGGAATATTTCAGTAGTGTTTTGTCGTAGTTTACCTTGTCACACTTACATTCTCTTGATTTTTCAAAGTTAATTTTGGATTTCCTTCGTTGAAATGCGAGAGTTGGAATATTTCAGTAGTGTTTTGTCGTGGTTTACCTTGTCACACTGACATTCTCTTGATTTTTCAAAGTTTATTTTGTATTTCTTTCGTTGAAATTCAAGAGTTGGAATATTTCAGTTGTGTTTTTTTGTGGTTTACCCTATAACAGTTATATTTTCTTGATTTTTAATATTTCATTTTTGATTTTATTAGTTGAAATGTATGAGTTGTAATATTTCAGTTGTGTTTTGTCGTGGTTTACCTTGACAAAGTTACATTATCTTGAGTTTTCAAAGTTCATTTTGAATTTCTTTTTGTTGAAATGCAAGAGATGGAATATTTCAGTAGTGTTTTGTTATGATTTACCATCTAACAGTTACATTCTCTTGATTTTTCAAAGTTCATTTTGAATTTCTTTCGTTGAAATAAAGAGTTGGAATATTTCAGTAGTGTTTTGTTATGGTTTACCTTGTCACAGTTACATTCTCTTGATTTTTCAAAGTTCCTTTTTTGAATTTCTTTAGTTGAAATGCAAGAGTTGGTATATTTCACTAGTTTGGTGTTGTGCTTTACCTTGTCACAATTACATTCTCTCGATTTTTCAAAGTTCATTTTTGGATTTCATTTGTTGAAATGCAAGAGTGGGAATATTTTAGTAGTGTTTTGTTATGCTTTACCTAGTAATAGTTACACTCTCATGATTTTTCACAGTTCAGTTCTTGATTTCTTTCGTTGAAATGCAGGTGTTGGAAAATTTCACTTGTGTTTTGTCATGGTTTACCTTGTCCCAGTTACATTATCAAGATTTTTCAAAGTTCAGTTTTGGATTTATTTCGTAAATAATGCAAGAGTTGGAATATTTAAGTAGTGTTTTGACGTGGCTTACCTATTAACAGTTACATTCTCTCGATTTTTCAAAGTTAATTTTGAATTTCTTTCGTTGAAATGCAAGAGTTGGAATATTTCAGTGGTGTTTTGTCGTGGTTTACCTTGTCACAGTTACATTCTCATGGTTTTTCAAAGTTCATTTTGGATTTCTTTCCTTGAATTGTAAGAGATAGAGTATTTCAGTAGTATTTTTTGGTGGTTTACCTTGTCACAGTTACATTGTCTTGATTTTTCGAAGTTCATTTTGAATTTTTTTTTTCGTTGAAATGAAAGAGTTGGAATATTTAAGTAGTGTTTTTTTGTGCTTTACCTTGTTATAGTTACACTCTCTTGAAGTTTCAAAGTTCATTTGGATTTCTTTCGTTGAAATGCAAGAGTTGGAATATTTCAGTAGTGTTTTGTCGTGGTTTACCTTGTTAAAGTTACATTCTCTTGATTTTTCAAAGTTCATTTTGAATTTCTTTCATTGAAATGCAAGAGTTGGAATATTTCAGTAGTGTTTTGTTGTAGTTTACTTTGTCACAGTTACATTCTCTTGATTTTTCGAAGTTTATTTTGGATTTCTTTCGTTGAAATGCAAGAATTGGACAATTTCAGTAGCGTTTTGTTGTGGTTTACATTGAAAAACTTACATAATCTTGATTTATCAAACTTCATTTTGGATTTCTTTCGTTAAAATGTAAGAGTTGGATTATTTTAATAGTGTTTTGTTATGGTTTACCTTGTCACTGTTACATTCTCTTGATTTTTCAAAGTTCATTTTTGGATTTCTTTCTTAAATATGCAAGAGTTGGAATATTTCAGTAGTGTTTTGACGTGGCTTACCTTGTCACAGTAACATTGCCTCGATTTTTCAAAGTTAATTTTGGATTTCTTTCCTTTAAATGCAAGAGTTGGAATATTTCAGTAGTGTTTTGTTCTGGTTTACCTAGTCACAGTTACATTCTCTTGATTTTTCAAAGTTTATTTTGGATTTCTTTCGTTGAAATGCAAGAGATGGAATATTTCAGTAGTGTTTTGTCTTGGTTTACCTTGTCACAGTTAAATTCTCTTAATTTTTCAAACTTCATTTTGAATTTCTTTCGTTAAAATTGAAAGAGTTGGAATATTTCAGTAGTGTTTTGATGTGCTTTACCTTGTCACAGTTACATTATCTTGATTTTTCAAAGTTCATTTTGATTTTCTTTATCTAAAATGCAAAAGTTTGAATATTTCAGTAGTGTTTTATCGTGGTTTACCTTGTTACAGTTACATTCTCTTGATTTTTTCAAAGTTTATTTTGAATTTCTTTCGTTGAAATGCAAGAGTTGGAATATTTCAGTAGTGTTTTGTCGTGGTTTACTTGGTCACTGTTTCATTCTCCTGATTTTTCACAGTTCATTGTGGATTTCTTTCTTTGAAATTCAAGAGTTAGAATATTTCAGTAGTGTTTTGTCGTGGTTCACCTTGTCGCACTTACATTCTCTTGATTTTTCAAAGTTCAATTAGAATTTCTTTCACTGAAATGCAGGAGTTGGAACATTACAGTATTGTTCTGTCGTGGATTTCCTTGTCAAAGCTACATTATCTTTATTTTTCAATTTTAATTATGAATTTCTTTCGTTGAAATGAGAGAGTTGGAATATTTCAGTAGTGTTTTGTTTTTGTTTACTATATCAGAGTTACATTATCTTGATTTTTAAAAGTAAATTTTTGATTAATTTCGTAGCAAAGACATATTTGGAATAATTAAATAGAATTTAGTCGTTGTTTAAATTGTAACATATACATTCTCTTTATTTTTAAAAGGTCATTTTGGAATTTCTTTATTTTAAATGCTAGAGTTGGAATATTTCAGTAGTGTTTTGTTGTGGTTTACCATGTAACAGTTACATTCTCTTGATTTTTCAAAGTTCATTTTTGAATTTTTTTCGTTGAAATGAAAGAGTTGG